>NC_041004.1:3959954-4266703 GCF_004193775.1 Glycine soja
TTTTCCTCTCTCGAATCTGCGACACCGACGAATCTCGCTCACCGGAATTTCGCATTCAGGTTCTTTCTTCTCATTCCCTTAGATAATAAGTTCTGGTCACAGATCTGATATTTTTCCCTAAATTTTTAGGGTTCTGAAATTGAAGATTTGTATCCACGATCTGTCTTCGATGATTTTTTTTTTTTTGCGCGTGGCTAAATTTTTTAAATGTGAATTTGCTGTCTTTCTGCGATTTGAATTGTTCCTTCTGTCAAATTGCATGGATTTAGTTTGAATTGTGGATTTCGTGTTCCGTTCGTGAATGATCCCTCTAATTGATGTTAACTATGACGTTGCGGATCCAATTTTTGTTTTATTTTTTTGATGTACGAGGTTTTCTGAATCTCTGCAGTTAAAGGTTTGTTTTTTAGGTTTTGTGATTGTTCAATAGAGGGGTACACTAATGTAGGCAAAATTGATTGTTTGTGCTTTGGGATCTGAGTAGGGTTGTGCTGTAGAGAAGACTAGGGTTTTGGATCTTGAATTTTAATGTTTGTTAATAATTTGAAGTATTGGGCTCAAGATGTGAGGGGGTTGTCGATCTTGATTTTCTTGCGGATCGCAGTTTCTTAAAGAACAAAACTTAAAATGCAATTTCACAGGTGCTTTTAGTGTTTTGATCTTCAATTAGGATTGGAGTTTCCCCTCAGTAATCCATTTTAACCTTTAATGCAAAGCTTTATTTTGCGAATACCGAGTTGAGACTGCAATTATGATTGGAGAACAGCACCAAAAACACTCGTGGATTTGCATCTAAGTTTTGTCCTTTCTTAATTTCATGAACATGAAGAGGAGAAAGCATAAGATATTAAAATTAAAAGTATACATGCCTAGCCGTAATTTTTGCTTGAGTGTATCTAATGCATTGCTTTTTCATTCATTTGAGAGTTGAGTACTTGAGATTTTCCTTCCAGTTATCTAAGAAACTTGTTTTTCAAATTATTCTGGAAGGGGGATATGAAAATGCAGTGTTGATGTTGTTTTTTGATGTTTTGTATGTTGGTGTTGATTTCAGATTCTTAATGTATGAAATGTGTGTTTCAGAAAATGGCTTTAGGTGGAACAGCTCCCCCAAGAGGAAGTGCAGCGGCTACTGCAAGCATGAGGAGAAGGAGAACAACCGGTGGTGCGGCCTCTGGAGGAGCAGCTGGAACTATGCTCCAATTTTACACAGATGATGCCCCTGGACTCAAGATCTCCCCAAATGTTGTTCTTGTAATGAGCATTGGCTTCATAGCATTTGTTGCCATCCTTCATGTGATGGGCAAGCTGTACTTTGTGCGTAGGGAGGCTTAGAGAATAGATCAAGATGTTAGGTCCAATTTTTTGGATTTTCAATACACCTCTGTTATGAAATTTAGATTTTTTTGTTGCTGGAACCAACCCTTCCTTTGCTTTTTGTTTTTTGGTACTGCTATTTTTTAAGGTAAACTGTTGAAATATCTTTCTGTTGCATCTTCTTGTTTTTGCAGTTGGTGAAATATGTTTTAGTTTCCTTTAGTCGCTTAACTTAAAGGTGGGGAAAGTGTTGGAATTTATGGTGTAGATTGATGGGTAACTATATATGCCAACCAGGTTAACTTTTACATTTTTTTCTCCCTTGATTTGTACAAGATGAACGCATAGCTGAATTAATGGTTTTTACAAACCTTTTCTTCTGGCTATATGGCTGAAGGTGTTCCTCATGTAATGACTTGTTGTGGTTTTTTGCTACCCGAATCACCAAGGAGCGTAATTTCCCTGATATTTCTTATTTAATGCTCAGAACAGAGTCCAAGATTCTGACTGAGCATAAGCAACTTGTAAACTCTTGGCACTTCACAATAACCATGTGGCAGTGAGTAATGAAATAAACATGGAATTTGTTACAATTTCAAACAGATGTTACAGGTATGGCTTAAACATTGGTTTATGGGTATCATAAAGTATTTTATTTTTCTTACAATTTACTTTTAATTTTTCTTTCCATCTTTCTTTTCATTTGTTATCACATATATCATTCTTCATTATTCTTTTATTTTTTAAATTAAAAATGTTATTAATACATCAACGAAGTCTTTCATCATTGATTTCTTAATTAAGATCCTAAGGTCTCTTCCATTAGCAAAACTTTTTCTGGTTATTGCGGATCTTGTTATTTGCATATGCTAAATTTTGATTTTGTTTAGCGATGCAAAAACCATCTATCATTACTATCGAGCGTCAGATAAATCTTACCTACAATTCAAGGTCAATGTTAACAGATTGCACACTTGTTTTTATACCATCAATGGGTAGCATCCTATCAAGAATCTGGAATATGTCACTTTATTGCATGACGCATTGATTCCATTGAACCACTTTCATTTGTTGGTTTCCTTCTCGTGAACATATTCAGTAGCATTATGCCGTAACAGTACACATCTTTGATTGATACAATTCCCTTGAATCCATACTCTATATTTCAGTACTTGTTGCTACCATCAATAGCTTAAGAGACTATAAAGAACTCGTCACAAAATTTCTCAAATTATGATAATAAATGGTAACAGACAAAAACTCTTCCTTGCATATTTTCTAACATTAAAGAGTTGTAACGAATTAAAAACATACAAAGATTTTTTTGAAGAAATACACAGTACATCATCGTTGTTTAATTCTTTCACATTGTTTTGAATAAGTAAAATTATAATATTTATTATTTAAATCTAATATTCTTTTGTCATAACTAGGCTTAAACTTAAGATTATTGATTAAGATAAAACATACTTAGACTCAAACTAAAGACTATAAATTATGTTTAAAACAATCATGTGTTGATTGATTTGTGTTCGATTCGACTAATTTACGCGTTCAGTTGTATTGTACATATGAAATTTATATTTCAATTGAATCTTTTAATTTTTGTATTCAATAAAATTATTCTTAGTTATCACAATTACATATTTAAGTTCAAACTCAAGATGATTGCTTAATTTGCATAAATTATAGGTTAACTAATCAACCGTTTGGTAGTATTGTGTAAATTTATCTTATATTTTATTGAATCTTTTATTACTTATTTAATATAACTAATCCTCTTGGAGCTTCTTAAATAACTGAGTTCATAATTGGAGGAAGATTTCTTAAGAATCTGTTTTTAAGCATTAAATAGTACTTTAGAGGTATTGTAAGACTCATTTTGGTTCTTAAAGCTGTATGGATTGAAAAGTTGCTAAAATTCTTTAAATTGATGTAACATCGTAGGACTAAAGAAAAAAAGAGTTAACAACTTGCAGCAATGTCTACTACTATTGGAGGCAAATTCACAAAAGTGGGATAATTTTTTTAAAAAAATCACATGAATGAGTGGATTTTAAAAATATTACATGATATTAATAAGATGTGTTTTAAAACATGATTTTATATAAAAATTTCGTGTTTTAAAATACGACTTTAAAATGTCATAATTTTTTTTAAAAAATATAAAATATTTGAAGTTGTGTTTTGAATCACGACTCCAATATTTTTTTTATATTTTTTTAATTGCAGTTTTAAATTGTGTTTTAAAGCATAATTTTTTTATATCAAATTGTATTTTAAAATACAACTTACTTATATTTTGTAATATTTTAAAAATCTATCAATTTCTGTAATTTTTTTAAAAAATTGCCCCACTTTTATAAATTTGCCACTATTAGAGATACTTTTTTTTTCTTTTAATATAACTTTCTCCTTACATCCTCTTGCAAAATGTTTTGAAACAAGGTGGATGATAATCATGCATCCGAACCAGGTCGGATGAAAAAGTTGTCACAAAAGCGCAACAACTTGTTCACACCCATGATTCTGGTTTGACCCACCACAGAGCCATTTGCCACGCCATGCACACCATAGCAACTCCACCCCATAGGCCATGCCAAAGCACACAATAGCAAAAAAGCTTCCCTCCTTTCACCCTCTCTCTCTCACACACTCACTCTTTCCCTTTATATCTCTCACTTTACTCTCCTTTTCAGAACCACAACAAGAAGAAGTGGTAGAAACAAGACTTAATCCATGTTTTTTATACTCACTTTCTCTTTCAAACTCTCTGGCTTCTCTCAGTTTCTTATTCTTAATTCTGTTCCAAGTTCTTCTTTTATATTCTTTTAGCAGCTTCTATACACCACAATCAAAACTCAAAAGCAAATTCTTCTTTTTGGTTCCGAGTTCCAAGTTCCAACTTCACTTCACAATGCTTAACCACACCCTCAAATCATCAAATACTGTTTTATTCACATCAAAGCATCGATCTTACACTCTCAAGAAGGTTTCCATGTTTTTCCTTTACCATGTCACAGTATATATAGTGTGGTCTTTTGTTTCTGGTTTGCTTGTGTAATTTCGCTGCATGCACTTTCTCCAAACTAATAACTCTTTTTTCTTTACTAAAAACACTGTGTTGTGTCACCCCACTTGAATCAATATTCAAAGCTTCTTCTGCTGCTCCTCTGTGAGTGCAATGATCACCATTCAGCCTTGGAAATTCTGAAGTTTGTAAAGCAGAAAGTGAGTTAGCTGAAGTTGTTGCTTTACTTTGTTTTGTTCTCTTAATTTTTTTAATTTTTTTCACCCTCACTTGGTTACTGTCTTCTCTTCTGTCTAGTCTATTCCTTTCTTTGTTTTTACTGCTCTTTCTGTTTATATACACCGAGTATTTGATTGTTACTCCTCCCACTTTTTTGTGTCCTTTCTACACTGCTACTGTAGCAGTAGTTATAATAACACTAGCACCTTTGTGACCCTCTCTCATTATTTTTTCTTGCATTTGAAACTTTCTTATACTTGTGAGTGACAAGGTGGTTGTTTGTTTTCCTTTTGTTTTATACACTATGCTTTGTTGGGACCCTCCAACCTTTTTCTACCGTATGTAAGCAAATGGAATTGCAGTGTTTCCTGTAAGAAAAAAAAAAGTAGTTTTTTTTTTTTGCAAAATTTTCATGAAGAGCTTCACTGAATGCATTGCTACATAATTCTAGTACTACTCTGATGAAGCAAGTGCAGTTCACCCTACTCCTATCAGTGTCTCTTGTTATTCTTTTTGGTCCAATCCTAGTTATCTCAGTAGACCTTTCTTTCAACGATGATGTGTTGGGGTTGATAATGTTCAAGGCTGGTCTACAAGACCCAAAAGGGAAACTCTCTACGTGGAACGAAGATGATTATAGTCCTTGCCACTGGGTTGGTGTCAAATGTGACCCTGCAAACAATAGGGTATCTTCTCTTGTTCTTGATGGATTCTCTCTTTCTGGCCACATTGATAGAGGCCTTTTGAGGTTGCAGTTCCTTCAGATTCTGTCTCTCTCTAGGAACAACTTCACAGGGACCATAGCTCCTGATCTTCTCACAATTGGTGATTTGCTAGTTGTTGATTTGAGTGAGAACAACCTCTCTGGACCAATCCCAGATGGGATTTTCCAGCAATGTTGGTCTCTAAGAGTAGTTTCATTTGCCAACAACAACCTCACAGGTAAGGTTCCTGATTCTTTGAGCTCATGCTATTCATTGGCAATTGTGAACTTTTCCTCTAACCAGCTACACGGGGAATTGCCATCTGGAATGTGGTTCTTGAGGGGGCTACAGTCAATTGATCTTTCAAACAACTTTCTGGAGGGAGAGATTCCAGAAGGAATTCAGAACCTGATTGATTTGAGGGAGTTGAGGCTAGGTAGTAACCACTTCACTGGTAGGGTTCCTGAGCATATTGGAGACTGCTTGCTTTTGAAGTTGGTTGATTTCAGTGGCAATTCTCTCTCTGGAAGACTTCCTGAGTCAATGCAAAAGCTCACCTCATGCACATTCCTCAGCTTGCAAGGGAATTCATTCACTGGTGGCATTCCACACTGGATAGGAGAAATGAAAAGTCTAGAGACATTGGATTTTTCAGCAAACAGATTTTCTGGTTGGATTCCAAATTCTATAGGAAATCTTGACTTGCTGAGTAGGTTGAATCTGTCAAGGAATCAGATCACAGGAAACCTGCCAGAGTTAATGGTAAACTGCATTAAACTTTTGACTCTTGACATCAGCCACAATCACTTGGCAGGCCATCTTCCTTCATGGATATTTAGGATGGGTTTACAAAGTGTCTCTCTTTCAGGGAATAGCTTCAGTGAGAGCAATTATCCCTCACTTACTTCCATTCCTGTATCTTTTCATGGCCTCCAGGTTTTGGATTTGTCATCAAATGCATTTTTTGGTCAACTTCCATCTGGAGTTGGAGGTCTTAGTAGCTTGCAAGTCTTGAATTTGTCCACCAACAATATCTCAGGGTCTATTCCTGTGAGTATTGGAGAACTTAAATCTTTGTGCATTCTTGACTTAAGTAACAACAAGCTTAATGGAAGCATTCCTTCCGAAGTAGAAGGGGCAATTTCACTCAGTGAAATGAGGCTACAAAAGAACTTCTTAGGTGGGAGAATTCCAACCCAAATTGAGAAGTGTTCAGAACTAACATTTCTGTAAGCTCCTCTCCCATAGCTGACATCTTTCATGCTTTATTATTATAACATAATTTGGATGAATTGTTTTGAAAAACCTTTTCCTTTGTTCTATTTCAGTTATGAAAATTCAAAATATTATGTTTAAGAGTCTACAATTTTTTCTGATTATTTTCTCTTTGTGCATTTCATTGGAATGTTTCAGGAATCTTTCTCACAACAAGCTTATAGGTTCAATCCCTTCAGCCATTGCAAACCTAACCAATCTTCAGCATGCAGATTTCTCATGGAATGAGCTCTCAGGAAACTTACCAAAGGAGCTGACAAATCTTTCCAACCTTTTCTCATTTAATGTTTCGTACAACCACCTCCTAGGTGAGCTACCAGTGGGTGGTTTCTTCAATATCATCTCTCCTTCATCTGTCTCTGGTAATCCATTGTTATGTGGTTCTGTTGTTAATCACTCTTGCCCTTCTGTTCATCCAAAGCCTATTGTCCTAAACCCCAATTCTTCTTACTCCAACTCTGGCTCTTCCTTACAAAACCATCAACATAGGATGATGCTCAGTATCTCTGTCATTATTGCCATCGGTGCTGCTATTTTTATTGTCATTGGTGTGGTGGTTGTTACTGTCCTAAATATCCATGCAAGGTCTTCGATGATACCTTCTGCTGCTCCATTTGTGTTCTCCGGTGGTGAAGACTATAGTGGTTCACCCAGGAACGATCCAAACTATGGCAAGCTTGTGATGTTTTCTGGTGATGCTGAATTTGCTGATGGTGCTCATAATCTTCTTAACAAAGACAGTGAAATAGGCCGTGGAGGATTTGGAGTTGTTTATTGCACTGTCCTTAGAGATGGTCATTGTGTTGCAATCAAGAAGCTTACAGTGTCCACCTTGACCAAATCTCAAGAAGACTTTGATAGGGAGGTTAAAATGCTTGGGGAGATCAAGCATCAAAATCTAGTGGCACTTGAAGGTTTTTATTGGACTCCATCCTTGCAGCTACTAATTTATGAGTACCTAGCCAGAGGGAGTTTGCAAAAGCTTCTACATGATGATGATGATAGCAGCAAGAATGTGCTTTCTTGGAGACAAAGGTTCAAGATCATTCTTGGAATGGCAAAAGGGTTGGCCTATTTGCACCAAATGGAGTTAATTCACTATAATCTAAAGTCAACCAATGTTTTCATAGATTGTTCTGATGAACCAAAGATTGGAGACTTTGGCTTGGTGAGGCTATTGCCAATGCTAGACCATTGTGTTTTGAGCAGCAAAATCCAAAGTGCACTTGGATACACGGCTCCTGAGTTTGCTTGCCGCACGGTCAAGATAACCGAGAAGTGTGACATTTATAGTTTTGGAATTTTGATTTTGGAGGTGGTAACAGGAAAAAGACCTGTGGAATACACGGAGGATGATGTTGTTGTTCTTTGTGACAAGGTGAGAAGTGCATTGGATGATGGCAAAGTGGAGCAATGTGTTGATGAGAAGCTTAAGGGTAATTTTGCTGCAGATGAAGCAATTCCTGTGATAAAATTGGGGTTGGTTTGTGCATCACAAGTGCCCTCAAACCGTCCTGATATGGCTGAGGTAATCAACATATTAGAGTTGATCCAATGTCCTTCAGAGGAATTACAATGAATTTTAAGTTATTATAGAGATTGAAACATAACACATATTGCAATATACACCTGGTGAAGAACAATCCAGTTTGATAGCTTTAATGCTATACAATAGTATAAACCATGCAAAGAATATTCAGTCAAATTTCTTTCACAACTTTTGTTTGTTGTTTCAGTTGTAAGTTTTTCCTTTTCTTTTTACTTTTGGTTATTTCAAGTTGTACTACTGGATTTTTCTTCACCAGTTTGGAACCTAATACAATGGTGTTTCAATCGTACTTGTTTTTTTTCCCCCTACAAATCAGGAATTGCATTTTCTAAACATGAATATTCGTGGCATTTTTGTTTGGTTTATGTTCTTCTGGGGCAAACTGTGCTTCATGTTGGTACGAAGCCCACACAACTGATTTTTGCACCCTACTAAACAACATGCATGTAACTATTTCTTACTGTAAGAAAAGTCTCAATCAATTATATATTCTTGATTTAGAAGTGAAAGTCTAATGTATATTTCAGGTTTAATTGATACACATTCACTATACCTTTAAAATATATATATATATATATATACACATTCAATGAACACGGATATATTTACATGTGATATATTCATATCAACTATTAAAATATAGAAAAAAAAAACAAAAATCATTAATTGGCATTACATCTATTGGTCTAATAACTAATACATGTTTGACAGGGCTTAAATTTAGAAAAATAGTTGTTTATTATTTAAAAATCCTCTTAAGAAATAGATGGTGAGTATTTGACTACATTTTTAAAAATATTTTATTTTATTTTTGTCAATTTTTTTAAAGCTTTTAAAATTATTGATTATTTCTCCTAAAATAATCCTTAATAGTTACACTAGAAAATAAGTAATTATTTTCTAAAATAATAGTTAAATTATGTGCTTATTTGTTTTTATCTAACATGAATATGGGACATATGGGGGAGGAAAAAAAAAGAGGTATATGTATTGCATAGCATGCTTTTTCTCTCCACGTGAAACTAAGAACATGGAGATTTAGGAAAATCCAAATGAAATGGGGAACAAAGCAACTTACAGCGCAGATTAAGAAGATCAAAATATATGCCACGACTCCAACAAATAGTACCGAAGAGAGGGAATGTGAAAGAAAAAAGAAAAAGTAAATGGAAAAAGCACTTGCTTGCTTTGTTAACACTTGAAGGTAGGACTAGAATTTTTGGTTCCTCATAGTTAACGTTCATCCCAATAAAACATACTAGTAATTATTTACTTAATTGCCTAGCTGGCATGTCAGTTTTTGCTAGTTAATTTAATACTAATAAACGTTTGGATGCGAAATTAAAATAGGTGAATGACAAACTTCTTGATACTTATTATTTTTATTTTTACGGATAAAAACTTGAATTATTTAATAAAATATAATAATTATTAAATATTATGTTAGATAATTTTTAAATAAATAAAATTATTTAATATAATATATTTAATATTCTTTAACTAATATAATTATAAAATTGATAAGACTCGTAAAAATATTACTATCTAATTTAATTTATATGACCCCTTTAACAACTTTATAAAAATTAAATAATTAAATTAATTTAATAAGTAATATTAAAATTTTCAATAATTTGTGTTATATTTTTAGAAATATCTTTAAAGTTACTTAGACGTGATTTTCTCCATTTTTTTCTAATTAATCAGTCAATCGTATCTTCATTTAAATAATGATTTTTTTTTTACACTATATGGAAAGAGAAAAAGTCATTGAGAAATATTATTGGCCAATAATATTTTCCTAGCTATCTGATTCTTGTGAGATAAAAATCTAAAAAATCAACTTATTATATTTAGTGTATTAATATATTTTTAATTAATTATTTCCTAGCAAAAAAAGTGTTGAATAATTCAAGACATTTTCGAAAAAAAAAATTTAATGGAATAAATAATTTGAAAAGAGTGGTATAAAAAGAATGAACCACACAATTTATTTATTTTTCAAGAGATTCCTATAAATAACTACGACACAACCTTATCAAATATGCTTCTTCGACATCATCAAAGCACGAGTCACAAAGAGTCCTTAAAAGTACCACCAACTAACTAGCTTTTTCAAATGGCGACATTTGGTGCACTGCTTGGTAATCATGGCCATGTTCCAAACAGAGTGCACTGTTTCTGATTGTTTTCTAATTGAAGAGTGCACACAGTATAATTATCAGATATAATGTTCAGTGCAGCTTATTGATTTAGATTTACGCTACCATGATCTCAAATGATGATGCATATACACATAAAAGACAAATAAAAATAATATAGAAGACCACAAAAAAAATAATTAGTAGCATTGAAATAAAACTGATGAATGCCCTTGATTTGAAATGCTTAGAATTTCACAATTTCTATATAGATTTTTACTATCAGCACTAAGAAGAGAGCGTATCTCATATTATCTAACATGATTGATAAGACTAAATGTTTAAATTAATGTGCCTAGTTAATTATCTGGAATATTGTTGAATGAAAAATACTTGTGTTCTGTTAATTAGTTCTTAGGAAAGAAAGTATTAGTAGTTGGTAGAAGAAAGAAATAATTAAAGTATGATGCAAAAAGTTTCTTTAGCCAGATAATCAAATTATTATTGCAATAAAATGTGAGTTGATCCTACCCCAAACCTTTCACCTTTTGGTTTCTTCGTGGAGACAAAATGATACTCAACCCATACCCTTATTAAGTACGAACAGTAGTGTATAAAAAATTATCAAAGCCAGCCTTGGCAGTAGGAGAACAATATCCTACATAGACTAATTCTGGTATGCATGCTTTTTTTTTCACCTTGCTGTTAATGTGAAGTTTTCACTCACTTTATTGATAAATTAATTTCTATTGGATGATTTTATTAATAATTTTTAGTAAGATTTTTTCTTTTAATTACCTCTTTTTCACCAATCGGGATAGCATGAATCCAAAAATTTTGCTTAAAGAATTCAAGTTTAACTACCAGTGACATGTTGATTGCATGCATGCTTGTCTATTAGACATAATTAATTTTTTTTTAAAAGATAATATTTAAATATTTTAATATAAAAAAATTGTTGTATTTTTATAATCATTATAATTAGAGTTATTGATTTTTCAGTGAAATTCTGAGGTATTCTCATAGCTTCTGTATTTTACACTTGCTATAAGACTATTTTTTACTAAAATTTATTGTATTTTAAATTATTTATTTAACATATCTTTAATTTTGTATAAATTACAATAAAAAAGTATTATGTACATGGTGCTAGAATTACTCTCTAATATTATATATGAAATCACAAAATATTCTTAAGAGATACAAGATTGGTCTAATATCATGAAATAAAGAACTTAAGGGTAAAAAAGAAAAAAAAAAGAGAGGAAGGAGAGATCACAAATTTAATTTTTTTTCTATTGATATTTCTACTAAATTAATATTTATCCATATAAAAGAAACATAACATATTCTTGGGTGCCTATGCTCTTGGCAAGCACACGCGTATGTGAGAGAAATTAGAAGCCAAAGAGGGACATATATGCATGAGAGCTATGAAATGATTTATGAATATGATTTTCTATCGATCAGAAAAATCTGAATTTTCCTTTCTAATTTTTTTTCCAACAATTTGTAGCAATGCATTCGCATAGCTGGGAGCAGGGAGTTTCAAAAACCTAATAATACTACTCATTTGCAATGAGACAAGTACTTCAGCACTTGAGTCCTACTTATGAACTGTATATGATTGTCCATATAGCTTGAATAATACTAAAGGGGAATAAAAGAAAAGAAAGAAAGCAGAAGAAACAACTCAATAACCAGACACTAACATGATTAATACACATCATGCCACTTCAGATGTGATGTTCCCGTACGTATCTCATGCTTTCAAAATCTCAAGTGAGATAAATGGGGCCCCTCACGTTTAATATAACCTGAAAAAATGTAAAGAAAAATACACAACTTTGTATTTATTCATTGCATCGATGTTGTGGGGTATCACTTTGTTCATTTGTTGAGACTTTGAGAGAGGCGCAGTATCCCAAAAGAAACTAGTCTAGATATCAAATACATGTTTTTTTTTTTTTTAATCTTCTAAGGGTATTCCCCAGTCAATAGACAAAAACCAATTCTTTCATGTGGTAAAAATTATCAAAATAAATTTTATTTCTTCCAACAATTTTTTTTATATATAATTAGAAATCGAATCCTTAATAATATACTTTAAAAAATCTACTAACTTTATTAAATCTTATTGATTGATACATACTCATCTAACAAAATATGTACCCGAAGGATCTTTTATTTATCCACCACCATTTAATTTATATAGCACATTCTCCAAAAATTTCACTGATTGGACAATGTTAAAAAATTTGAATCACATTCCTAGCTCACACTGAAAAGGCTTCCTTCTCTATCCTAAAAAAAAAAGTCAAAAACAAGATTTTTCATTTTTAAAAATTTTTAAAAATATTTTTCGTAATTAAAAATAAATTAAGGGGTTAATGTGAATCATAATTATTATTTGGATCTTCAGATAAATATGTTCTTTTAATATTCAATACATTGAAGGAGAATTGCTTCGTTTTAGGCGATTGCTTTCTTTACCCCATTTTTTTCTTCTTACACCCAATAGAAAGTAAAAAGACATGAACCAACCAAAATGCCCCCACAACCCTAGCACCTCCTCTTCCCTTTGTGCCTCCCAAACACCTCTCATTCTCTTTCTCTTTTTCCACCTCCCCCTTTTGTCAATTTGTTGGAAAAGGCCATCGGGAACTCCAAGAAAGTTTTTGCCATTTCCTAAACCAAATAACCATTTCGGATTAAGTAATCTAGAATACAAGATGCATTCTAGATTACTCAATCTAAAACTTTATTACTTGAATTTTGAAATAGATGATCATGAAGTCATGTAGTATAGTTCTAAAATGCATCTTATGTTTTGGATTACTTAATACTTTTTTATAGATAAATGTTAATTGTTAATTTGTTAGTTTTGTGTTAACATTAAAGATCTAATCTGTGATTTTTTTCTCATTCCTTTCCTTTTTAACCATCCAACCAACCTTATTTCTATAATATTTTAAAACTATACTACATGACCTCTGGATTATCTATTCCAGATTATGCTATTAAAGTTTCAAATTGAGTAATCTAGAACAAAAAATACATTCTAGATTACTCAATATGGAACTATATATATGAAAGTGATAAGAGGTTGTGACACTGGTGTAAGAAAGGATAGACATGAAGGTAGCACGAAGGGAGAGAAAAATTGGATTTGGAGGTTGTGGTGGCGACACAAGGAAGAAGAGGCAATAACTTTATTTTATTATAAGATAAGAAGATAAGAAGATTTGGACTGGCCACATCAAAGTTGCTTAAGTTAGCAACGGCTCGAGTACTTGTTGCATGGAGTGCTACAGAATTTGGGCTTGATGTTTTAAATGAGAATGTCCATTCATGTTCAATTATGTATAAATCAACTCTTCTTTAGGTTCTACACTTATGCTACTCTGGACTTAAAAAAAAATTGTATACTAACTTTGAAGTATCTTGTATATTTATTATTAAGATTATTTGTTTAAATTATATATTCACTCACCGTTAATTTTAGGTATAGGTTATAGATATTAGTTTGTGTATGTATGTATTACTTTTTATATTTTTTTAATATAAAAACTTGTCTGTAAACTCTAATTCATTCGTTCTAGAATGTTCCAAAATATTTAGGACGTGAAATTATCGGACACAAACAATTATTTGATTTAAATGAAGGAAATATTAAGAAAAAAATCTTACTACTTTTAGTGTAATGCGTTACTACTGTTGGCCCATTTCAATATTTTAATATTTAGGGTTATCAACAATTTTTTTATTCATTATTATATGTAAATATACTCATTGCTGTTAAGGTATATTATTAGTTAGAATTCATAAATATGAATAAGAAGATATATTATACGTTTCATAAAAAAAATTACGAGTTAACATTTTTTTAGCAAAATAGATATAGTTTTATTTTGATATAAATTAGATATAAATTTTTTTATTAATTTTCTTATTATCTTAAGTTGAAAATATAACTTCTATCTAGATTAAATATGGACAAAACCATGTGTAGCACAGGAAAACATTCCCTATTTCCATTAATCCTTTGCAGTTCAAGACAAAGTTAAAATATAAAAAATAAAAAATTGCCGGATTGTGAAGTTAGAGCTGACAAACGTTGGTTGTTTCCTTCCGTAAATACATATTCTTTCTTATTTTTTCTGGATCTACAATATTTTAAATTTAATTTCCAATATATATTACTTGAGACTCCCTCTCTTCTTTTTTTTTAATTTAAAATATTATAAAATATAAATATTATATTATATAATTTTTAATTAGTTTTAAAATTACTTATTTAATAAATTAAATTTTAGAATTTTTTATATTTTTCAAAGAAAAAATATACAGTTAAAGAAAAACAAAAAATTGGATAAAATTATAATACAATTTTTTAGTTACTTTGTATGTACTTTTGTAGTTAAATTTATGTATTGTTAATATTTTTTTCTTATATTCGTTAATTAAAAAAATTAAAAAAATTAGTTAATAATATTAAAATAAACTAAAAATTACAGTAAAAAAATAATTGATACATCTATCTTATACAATAGACATAAAATTTCAAATAGTAGTAACTGCTATATTAAAAATATCTTTAAAAATATTTATTGAAAATATCTTTAAATAAAAATATTTTAAAAATATTTATTTAGCAGTTATTTTTGGCTTAAGTGATAAGAATTGATATTTTTATCATTTATGGCTTACAAATATGAAAAGAAAATATTAAAATATCTAAAAGATACTGATAACTGCTAAATATGAGTTACTTTTTATAATAAAAATATATTGTAAATATCTTTAAAGATATTTAATTAACAAATATTTTTATACCAGTGGATCCTGATCCAAAGAGAAAAAAGAGGACGACAAAGGGTGTCCTGTTTCAACTCGCATTCCTATTCCTATTGAGATGAACGAAGAAAAAAATGAATGGAAAGTAGAAAAAATGTGGAATTTGCCTATGACATGATTAACAATTGTCCTAACATATCTCCATCTTAAGTTTTTCCTTAGCCAACTTTAATTGTTTAAATATTTTATTGATAATGTAATATAATGTTCTTTTATAAATAAGTTGTTAAACAAAAAGTCTTCTATTTTTAATTAAATCTAATGACATAAACAAACTAATTATATTTAGTAATATAATTATATTAAAAATAATTAAAAACAAAATTATAAAAATTTAATTTAATAAATAAGTAATTTTAAAACCAATTAAAAAAATTATATAATATAATATTTATATTTTATAATATTTTAAATTAAAAAAAACAAAAAGTAGAGAAAAAGTTTCAAATAATGTATATTGAAAATTAAATTACAAGGTAGTGTAGATTGAAAAAACAAAACAAGAGAGAAAAGGTGTATTTAAGGGAAAAAACGACAAATGTCTACCTAAAATGGGATGGATTAGGATGAAAATAAAAATAAAAGAAGAAGAATAAAAAATAAAATAATAAATGTGATAAGTGATGTGATAAAAAAATAAATAAAAAATAAATAAAAAATAGAATAAAAATTATATGTGATTCTGTTGTAATTGTTATAATAATTATTATAAGTTTTTTTATATTATTTTTTATTTTTACGGATAAAAAAACTAATAAGATGTACAACTAGATTAAACTAAACTCACAACTTAAAAAAAAAGGATCAAATACTCAAATTAGGGGTGGAAATGAGCCAAGCCAAGCTTTATTAGGCTTGAGCTCGGCCTGAGTTGAACACGTAAGGCTTGAGCTTGACTCATTACCTGTCATAGACTTTTTTTTAAGGCTCGGCTCGGCTTATATAAAAGTCTGGCTTGACCCACGAGCTTATTTAAAAATCTGCTTAAAAACGTCTTTGATTAATTAATTATTTTAAAACCTAGTGAAATACTAACTAAAAAAAGAAACTTATAAAATTTCCTATAAGTAATATACAAATCCAAAAATAATTGATAAACAAAATCATATTGAATTCAAGTCGTTAAAGCACAAAGTTTTTAGTGTAATGTGTTATTACCGTTGGCCCATTTCAATATTTTAATATTTAGGGTTATCAACATTTTTTTTATTCATTATTATATGTAAATATACTCATTGCTGTTAAGGATATTATTAGTTAGAATTCATAAATATGAATAAGAAGATATATTATACGTTTCATAAAAAAACTTACGAGTTAACAATTTTTTTAGCAAAATAGATATAATCTTATTTTGATTTAAATTATAGATAATTTTTTATTATTAATTTTGGTATTATCTTAAGTTGAAAATATAACTTCTATCTAAATTAAAATGAACAAAACCATGTGTAGCACAAAAAAACATTCCCTATTTCCATTAATCCTTTGCCGTTCAAGACAAAGTTAAAATATAAAAAATAAAAAAATTGCCGGATTGTGAAGTTAGAACTGACAAACGTCTACCCTAAAATGGGATGGATTAGGGTGAAAATAAAAAGAAAAGAAGAATAAAAAATAAAATAATAATAAATGTAATAAGTGGTGTGATAAAAAAATAAAAAATAGAATAAAAATTATATGTGACTCGTTCTATTGTAATTGTTATAATAAGTATTATAAATTATTTTTTTTATTTTTTATTTTTAAGGATAAAAAACTAATAAGATGTACAATTAGATTAAACTAAACTCACAACTTAAAAAAAATGGATCAAATACTCAAATCAACCTAAGTGGTCCAATTTGCTCACTCTAATAATGCAAATAGAGGGCGCAAAGAAGCAATGCGGCTTATTGTTTTCATGGAGCTATAGCTAGAGCTTTTTTCATTGATTTGATGTCATGGACTTAAACATTGCAATTTAATTTGGAAAAGGTCCATATTTGACTCGCATTTCTGACCTGTATGGTAGGCACTAATTAAGGCCATCAGAGACAAAGCTTCTACTTTCTTAAAAGGGAGAAAATAAACCTCAGAATTAGACAAGGAACATACAATCAATTAATCATTATAATATGTTCTTTTGTGCAACTTCTTCGACACATAAGCCTTTCTTAAGAGGGTAGAATATGAAGATGAAGCATTTTTTTTTTTTCAAGCAAGAAAGAAAACTCGTTGTATACTAATAGCTTCCGGATTACACATTCACGATTCTAGAGATTTTTAAAAAATGCTTTAATAAAAGCATTTTACTAAAAAGGAAAAAAAGGAAAGTTTTCTATCAAGATACCTGATTAACGATTAGCCTGTCTTCATTGCTCTTATTTTAAATTTTAATACGACACTATACGAGAGTAATAACTTAAAAAAGAAAAATCATACTGTAATCTTTTATATGGTTTTCAAAATCGGACAAATTTGATTGACGAGGTTGCTTTATTATAAATGATCTCCACATCCGCGTCACCAAGGATGGAATTAATTGGAAAAAATAAACACTGATACGTACACTATATATAACAGAAGAATGACATGATTAAGTTATCAAGTACTGGTCAAATATCATCATGCGAATCTCAAAACTCTTCAGCATGTAAAGTGCACTTGAAAGTTGTGAAGCTATTATTTCAATTAAATATAATTTTTTTTTGCTGTAAATTTAAATATCCATCACTATATAACAAAATATTTTCAAATAAATGTATTCAAAACATTAAATTTTATCCTTAAGAAGAAAAAACTTAAATACATTTTTTCCTGACAAAGATATTAGTTTTTATTTTTAGCTATTGTGATTTTTTTATGATGTCTCTAATATTTGTTTTTTTTTTTTTTTTATCTTTTCTACTAGCCTCTATTGTAAAAATGCTTATGTAACTAGGACAGTGCACATCTACCAGGAATGCGAATTACAGATTACACTGGGTTTTATTATTCAACTTGTAGCTACACAAGATTTTTTGTGTAGTATTTTGTCACCACTAGTGAAGTTAGCTGGTTCTACTCTTGCAAGTTACAAATAATGTGAGTCTTTAACAACACACTATAGTACATAATTCAAAGGAAAATGACATGTTCCAAATCAATTCTTTTGGGTTGAAAAGGGAATAGTTAAAATAGCATTTAGCACCACTATTTCATTTTGTCATGGTCACTGATATGGATCCGATACCTTGCTTAGACAAGGAGTCTAAGCATTTTGCACATACCACCCACCTCCTTCAAAAGCTAAGATAAACATTAAACACACAATATAAAAGAAAACCCACCACCCCTTTAAGCCTCCAATGTTACATTTCCATGTATAAAGACATAGATATTGCAGCAACAATTTCAGAAGCAACAAGCAATGGATGAAGTGGCAAAGATTCGGAAGAGGTTTGGTGACGAGCAAAGCACCCTCTTGGACCAATTCGAGAGGCTCTCCTTTGAGACTCACCTCAACAAGGCCATGCTACAAAGGAGCCTATCAGAGCCAGGGTTCCCAAGGCAAGTGTCACAGCCAAGGCACGTTAGTGTGACCCCTACAATACCCCTCTTGAATCATGGGAAGCAAAGGCGTTGTCGAGTGTCAGGGTTGAGTAAGGTTCTGAAGAAATTGCTTAGACCTATTCTTGGGAGGAAGAGTAGTGGCGGAGAGAGGAAACATGTCCCGGATCCTAGGAATCCACTCTCTTGGAAAAACTTCAGCAGATCACTAAGGTTCTAACAAGTGCATTGAGGTTTTCTTAGATTGATTCTATTTTTATTTTTTGGCATTTTGTTTGTGATTAAACTTAGACTTATATCTGACTATGCTCAATTAGTATTAGATGACTGTAATGACTGTCGAATAATGAAAGAAGCATGCATTGTCTTGAACATGATCAAATGCAAATTCTACATACACTTTGTATTTTTTCTTTTGTTTTCATGTTAGAGTTTTACTTTGTTTGCTTATATAGTTATATGGATGAGTTAAGTTTTTAGTCCTTAAATTATGAGATTTTGAAAATTAGTCTTTAAAGAATTTGTCGTTATTAAAATAATATCTACAATTAAGTGATAAAATGTCATGAAATAAGATTTGATTAAATGTCATATGTATATCACATACATGTTAAGTAAGTTTTATTATATTTCGATAAATAATTATAATATTATGTTATTAAAATGTAAAAGGAAAAAAGAAGAATCATTGTTGAACTCTAACTCTCAAAGCATCCATGAGGAGATATGTAACGCTAAGCAGCAATTCATCCTCATCATTTATAATCTATAGTAATAGTGATATTCGTGGTAAACACTTAATGCTTAATATAGATTATTAACGGTAAAGAATATTTATAATAACGAAAAATTATTTAAGGATCAAATATTTTTTTAAAAATAGTTTAAGGATCAAAAATTCAAAACTCCATAATTTGAGGACCAAAAACTTAATTAACCTTGATCATTGAATTTATCAAGTTTATTAAGTGTAATTACTAAGGGAAATAATTTGTTTTAAAATAGGCACTTGCTATTTACACCACAATTTTTGTTAAGTACACCCCATTCCTCCTTTTTTTATATTTTAATTATTCATTATATCCTTTTTCCTTAAAGAGATATACTCCTTGGAGATCCTTTTTGTTTTCTAAAAATGTCTCTCAAATAATATATACTTATTCTGAAAATGTGTTTCTCATTATTTTAATTGCTCATTATACAAAATGATATATCCATTGGAAACCTTTTTTTTCTTCCAAAAATATCTTTCTGAAATAATATATATATATATATATATATATATATATATATATATATATATATATATATATATATTCTAAAAATGTATTTCGAAAACTATATATCTCTCAAAATACAATTTATGTATATGTTATTTCAAAAAGATATTTCTAATATTAGAAAATTAACTTTTATCTTATATCTTATACCTTATTTTGTTAGTCTTATTTTCATTATATCTTTAAAATTTATCCAAAATATTATTTTCATCATATCTTTATTATTTTTTAAATCCTAATTTTGTATTACATATTTATTATATAATAATGTATGTATTACATTTAATATTATACGTTTTTTTCACATCGCATTATATTTCAAGGTATGTTTCATTTTTTTTTATTATTATTATTTTAAATTGAGAAAGAGCGTATAAAGAGTGTTGTTAACATTCCCAAGTCTAAGAGGAAATGTGGTAGAGGGAGATTTTACTGGGATTATTCGGTTGACATGTGAAAGATAGGGACTCCAAACGGGAATTATTTTGTATATAGTATAAATACATTTATACATGTCTACAATATCTCAATTTCTTATATTTTAAATATTAACTTTAAATTAAACACGTAATAAAAACATGATCAAATTTTAAATTGAAAACCACAATCAACAAAAGAAACTAGAGAAATATTGTCAAAATTTCTCCAAATCGAAGCCTAATTTGCCTGTAGTGGTATAAAAAGTTTATTTTGAAATGGATAGTAAAGAATCATTTTGCAACTAGTCAATATTTTATTAATATATCAGTAAAAAGCAAACAAATTAAAATCACAGCCATTAATTAAAGAATTGATAAAAATAAGGCTTAAGTATATTTTTTTTATCATTCTAAGTTAGTATTTGTTTATTTTAGGTCTATGTTTGCATTTTTTTAATTTTGGTCATATTTTACTTATTTTTAGTTTCTATAAGTTTGTGTTTTTTTAATTTTAATCCTATAAGTGAAAACTTATAAACATTATAAATGAAAAAAATTAAATTCTTAAATGAATTAAAATTTAAAAACACAAAAAGTAAAAATGAATAAAAAAAAGTACAAAGACCAAAAATGGAAAAACTTTAATTTATAAGAATTAAAATTAAAAAAAAAATAGATTCACCAAAAATAAAAATTTACTAAATTAAGGAAAGAAAAAATATATATTTAAGTCTAAAAGAAAGAATTTATATTTCTTTTTCCCTGTGGGAAACTTAATTGGCTCTCCCACCTAGCCAGAGTCATGAAACCAGTGCCATTCTTCAGTTCAGTGTGTCTCATGCTTACGTTGCACGCTCTGTTAATCTCCAAGAATATATATATATAAGAGATGCTGCAAGAATGTAATATACCAATCCAATGTTACCAAAGACAAAAAGTACAAGAATATGTTCATGCAGGTCCCTGAAATATCGTGGGAGAGACATTGGCTAAAAGAGGAAAAAGTAAATAGTAATTATTAGTTGTTAATTTTTTTTAGTAAAAATTCGAACTCATGGCTCTTTTTTTTTCTTCCTTTTTTTCTCTCTTATTCATTAGACCGACCTTATAACCCCTTCCATGAAGCCAGTAATACCTCTGCTTTTAGACTCTATCTAATTGCTTTCTTGAATATTATTAATGTATTCATCAAGCTTTGTACTCTGTGTACTCAGTGCTTTTTTCTTCTTTCTCTGCTATATTATTTTCTATTTTCGTATATGTTTGCTATATAATTGGTTTATGTTTTTGAGAAAAGAGAGTTGAATTTGCTCTGCCTTTATATAGAATTAATGTGATTATAAAGTTTTTCAATAAATAAAAAATGTGATTGTAAAGTAATTTTTGTATAAAATAATGAACTGGTGAATCAATCTATTTAGCTCTTACAGTTGGATTCAATCAAATTCAGTTCATATACAAAATTAGCGTGACCCGTTATTTTTTATTTTGCTGAATAAAAAAATTAAAAAAATTCAATTCAAACCGTTAAATAGAAGTAAAATATATATCTAAATTAAATTCAACCATTACAAAAAAAAAAGTATGTTTGAGTGTTATATCCAAAGAAATCCTGCTACATGTTTGGTTAGGAAGGGAAAAAAAAAGAATGCAGATATCTATTTATTTTTCCTTCTATTTAGTTAAAAAGAATGTAAAAAATCACTTTTTAAAAACCAAGTTATATTTTTTCTTAATATATTTATTATAAAGTTTTATGTTTAAAATTAATTTATTAAATATATTTTGTTACAAAATAGTTTTAAATTAATTTATCAATATCATAATATATTAAATAAATATCAATTTTTTGATAGTAGAAGACACAAATATCATTCAAGAAAGGTTATCATATAAACTCAAGAATTTACTTAAATAAAAAAATATTAATATTCCTTTATATAAAATCATAAATAAATATTTCAACCCTCCCTAAAATAACAAGTGATTCAGCCCAACATGGCAAACTGACTCTCACATAAGTATATGAACCCAACAGTAGTATGCCCTTAAAGGTGTACCATGCTTCAAAAAGCTTCATCAACACATGCGAAATTCTGAGGAACTCTATGCATTCTGCACTCTACTTTTTCAGGAAATGCCTCCATTTCAAACCAAATAAAATGGTGATCAAATCTTCAATACTCTCACTATTACTTTCCTATCAATATTCACTTTCTAAGGTACCAACTATCAGGACACTTCCTTTTTTCTAACAAACCCATGATCACAAATTTCTTGAAAAATCTTATAAATTCAAAAGCTTCATGAGACTGCATTCATCCAATTCTAACAGTAAATAACAGGAATAAAGGTCCATGGTTCAGAAATATTCAATCAGCATAAGTTATTACAACAACAAACCTTGTATAGCTTCTTCCCAGAACCAAAACCTTTACTCTGAATTTGAAGAACAACAAGCAACTGCGTATATCAGTACAGCTTTTGTTCCTTAACTGGCCCTGTGCAATTTGAAGTTTAGCTTTTGTTTGCAACAAATCACCTTGATTCCATATATCGAAAACCTCCTTTCACCGAAAACCTCCTTCCAACAAAAGATCCAGAAGCACCGTGTCACACACTTGCACAGTCGCACTCCAAAAACCTCCTTTCACCGTCGCACCCCACCGTAGCACTCCGGCACCGACTGCATCGCAGCAAGAAGCCCAGAAGCATGAACCAAATAAGTTTGCACTTTGCATAACTCGAACAAGGTAGACAAAGTCTACCCAAATAAGTAGCTACAACACGACACCGTTTCGGGTTTTCGTAAATCCACAGTAACTATCCAAACTCGTTCAAGTCTACACTAAATCAGATGAGTCTATTTCGTTTTTAATTCTACTTCTGATTTAACTCACCGAAGTTTAGTGGAATCGTAAAATCATATAATTCTACGATTTAAAATGTGAGTTTAACAACCTTGAATAATTCAAGTAAAATAATCCTACTGGAGATCTTATGTGCAAGTGCAACGAAACACACACAAAAGTACATATTAAAGATTTAACAATATCATAAATTTAAATAATTTTAAATATGATAGAGATCATAAATATCATTGATGGGATACAATCTTACTCAATGTCATTATGGACGTCAATGTTCCTACCATGAGTAGTTAACACAAATGCAAACCAAAAATTCAATAATAATTATTTTTATTTTTAAATTCTATAAAATTATTTTAAGTAAATATATAATAGATATATTAAAATTAATATATTAGTCCCCGTTGATCCTTGTGTATGAAATAAATTGGATTGGGAGGGGAATAGTCAAATTATGTGCACTCAGAATTCTCTAGGAAGATTAGTCACTTAGTATTTTTATTTTAAAAAAAATTAAATTATTTACTAAGAAATAACATAAATTAAATTAGTTTTATTCTCTTTGGGATAATGACTAAAAATAATTCTTCTTATGGGCCAACCATTATAGGAAAAAAAAACTCTTTCGCGAGTAATTAAAACAATTGCATATTAAAGACTCAACAATTTATTTTTAATTCCAAATCTTATAAAATTAGTTTTAATTAGAAATCGTATAAAATAAAATTAAATAATCTTATAAATAAATATTTTATTCATTAATATTTATATTATAAGGTTGAAATTTTTATACTATAAATAAATTTAATTTTAATTAGTTAACAAATTTATTACAAAATAATGTTTTGACTCTATGTTAAAAATTAATTAATTAAATATATTTTTATTAAAAATAATTTTAAATCATTTCGTCAATAATCTCATAAACTTAATTAGTTTAAATATTTTTGTAGTAGAAATCATAAATATCATTCATAAGAAAAAATCCTACTCGAAATTGGATCATTATATGCAACAAAACTATTTCTTCCAATATTTTATAAAACTACATACCAAAAGACTTAATAATATCATATATTATAATAATTTTAGTTATGCTAGAGATTACAAATATGATTAGTGACAAGAAAATCTTGCTAAAGACTATTATAGACCACAAGATTTTTTTTATCCAAGTAGTTAACACAACTACACATAAAAAAAAAAAACTGAAATAGTATTTTTTTTTTTACTTTCAAATCTTATAATATTATTTTTATTTGGAAATCATTCTTACATAATTATATAACATTTTATTAAATATATTTTTATCACAAGATAATTTTAAATTACTTACTCAATAAAATTATAAATTATATTAATTTTAATTTTTACATAATATGTAGTAATAAAAATATTAAAATCAATTTATAAAATGTATTTTTATTACAAAATAGTTTTAGGTTACTTACTGAATATGCTCTTTCTTCAAGTATTTCACATAAATTCATATAAAAAACTTAATAATATCATAAATTAAAATCATTTTAATCATGACAGGGATCTTAATTATCATTCATGAGAAATAGTTCTACTCAAAATTATTACAAATGACACAGTTGTTTTGCCGAGTAGTTAACACAATTGTATATCAAAGAGTAAAAATAATATTTTTTTAAATTTGAAAACCCATTTTTACTTTATAATCACTTTTACATAATATATAATAACTACTAAAATTTAATTATTAAATATAATTTTTAATACAATACTTTTAAAATGCTTACTCAATAATACATTGAATTAATATATATTTTTTATGATAAAGACCAAAAATATCATTCGTGAAAGACAATCACGTGTTTAACGTCATTATAGGCGAATTATTATGGGTGACAAAGCTTTTTCTTTAAGAATATTTAACATAACAACATATTAAAGAATCCACGATATCTTTTTAAAAATTTGAAATCCTATAAAATCAATTTTACTTAGAAATCGTATAAAATAATTTTATGAATGAATTATTTTTTTGAATAATGTATGTTATGTAGTTGAAATTTTTATACTATTAATTAATTTAAATCTAATTAGGTAATATGTTTATCACAAAATAGTATTTTGTCTCTTTTTTTAATAACTTCATATATGAAAATTTTATTAACTAATATTTATAAAATAAGTTTAAATATCATTTTTTCATAATTATATAAGAAATATTTTAATATTAATTTATTAAATATATTTTTATAACAAAATATTAAATACTGAATAATATCACAAATTAAATTAATTTTAATAGTGTTGATTTTTTTACATAAATACATAATTAATATATTAAAATAAAATTTATGAAGATAAAACAGGTAAAAATATGAATAATAGTTTCAATTTTCAAATAATAGAAGACAATGATTTAAATAGCCTAAAAATTAGGATTTTGATTTTTTTTTGCTTGAATATTCTAATCCTTTTTTCATGTTTATTGAATATAAATACTAAACAGCTAATTATCTTTTTTAAGCAAGTGTATTTTGAATATGCGTAAAAAAGGAGAGCGATCTGCGTAAATGTATGGGTATCTTGCTAGTTATTAACTTATTGTAAATGGAGATATAATATTGATGGGATGGTTAAAAAATTATGAAAGAAAAGAAAATTTGTGACTTTACTCCCTTATACTAACAAAAACTCACAAAATAACGATTAAAATTTATCAATTAAAAAAACTTATTATAAATTCAACTAGAAAACAACTTTAATTTCAGTGATATTCGTAAATGGCAGACAACATTTCATCACTTCACTTTAATAAAGGATGCAAACTTGCAGTAGTAAGGGAAAAATCAAGCTTATTAAGACATAATTGAATAATTGAAGTTTATTTCAAAATTAGTTAATTTAATTATGGTAAATGTTAACTAGTGTTTTTAAGGTATTAATTGGTTATAAAGAACTAAAATGATAATTTTTTTATTGGAATATATAAAATAGTTACATACTCTTATGATTTTCATAATAAATATTTTTTTTATTTTAATTTATTAACTAATGCCTTACGACACTGATTAGCAATATCCTTTAGGTTTTAGCAACCATTAATTGATTTTTATTTTTTAGCCATTGAATTTTTCATTTTAAAATTATTATAAAATATTAATTTATTAAATCAGAAACTAAAAAGAACAATTTATCAAAATTCAGAGATTAAAAAAACTTTTATAATTTTAGTAACTAAAAAAATCTCAGCCCAACAATAAAGAAAAATAAATATAAACAATTTAATAGTAAATTTAATAATTTTTTGCGGTGATCAAAGATATGGTTAAAATGGAAGTTTGTTGTTGACTTAATACATGCCAACAAGGTACTATGATGGGTGACATGGCATGTGAAAAATTGAACTCTCACGTCCTTGTTATGTCAATCTTAACATCATATCACCAGTCTTGTGTTAACAAAAATTTCTTAAATATTTATAAGAAAATTTATAGAAGAATCAAAATCACCCAATTGTTTTGGGATCTATGCAAGCAAAAGTATACAAACAAAACAACATATACAGAAAAGTACATACACACCATTCTAGAGAGGGTGTGCTTATTTAATTGCCAACAAAACAACATATTATAAATTGAGCATGCTTATTTCAAGAGTAATTAAATTAACTACCAATTTGATATCTAGAAAACTCTTTCTTATAAATAGTCCTTAAAATAACAAAATCATATATAAGTAATTTCTAAAGTGTTGAATATCCATTAATGCATATATACATTGAAATATTTTATCAATGTATAAGGATTAATTTATATTTTATTTTAGTGACTATTTAAGAGATGAAATTGATAATTTACGCTGGTCTTATTTGGATTCCTCGAACTTCAATGCTGCTCTTGGGGTTCTCATCAGTGACTATTATAGAACTCACCCAATCTTACCTCCATCCACCCATCGTTTCTCTGCACAGAATGTCCATGCAAGAGTGGGGATGTCACGGAACGTTAATGCCTCCTATACCGGAACTTGTTTCTAATGATTATTTTTTTAAAAAAATAACAAATTAACATATTTAATATATTAAGAATACAATGTATTTGAAATAAATTAATTTTAATTCTATGGTACCAAAAGTAACTGGATTTGAAACATGTTTCAATTGTTAATATTTTGGTACAAGGAAAATTTCCGAGATAGCCAAAACTGTCAATTGAAACCTTGAGATACCATAAATATGACCCAACATAATCATATATCATATATATACTCCTAGGAAAATATTTTTTACATGAAATAAAGTCTCCTCATCCTTGCCATATGAGGAACACTACCTGACAACATTGCTGATTTCAAAAGCCTTGAATTCTTGGATATCTCTTATAAACTCTTTTCCTCATCCTTGCCATTGGGAATTGGTAAATTAGGGAGCTTGCAGAATCTCGTTGGCTGAAAATAACTTCTCCTAACTCTATTTCAGAAATGGCCTCCATCAAGTCCCTCAACTTGACTTGCATGGGAATATGCTTCAAGGCAATTTGGATTAATAAATTACTCTAGAACCTAAAAGGTTAGTTAATTCACAATTTTTTTTAAAAATTATTATTACCAAAATTTTATGATATCATTGATGTTTATATTTTTATTTATTATATATATATATATATATATATATATATATATATATATAAATTATTACATTACTTAAAAATTATTTATGAAAAGTAAATTTAATTAAATATAATATTCAGTAACTATTCAAGTATATATAAATATAATTATCAACTTGTATAACAGAGATATACTTTTAGCTTCTTTTTAGAAAATATTACTATTAGCTTTAAAATGATTTATATATATGTGATATTTTAAATTACATTTTTTGGTGAAATATTTTAAATTACTTTGTATCACAGTTATTATATATCTTTAATATTTTTTTTTTGAAAAAATAGAATTAAAATTAAAACTTAAGATCGAGATCAATCCAAACTTATTAAATCATATTTAAATTTTAAACTACATCAATTGAACAATGAATTAAGAAAACCAAAAATTGTATAAGATGATATTTCTCTTTTTCAAAACCAATTTAATCTACTCTATAAACTCCTCTTAATCGGACAACTATTAGAAAAGTGAAAAGGAAAATATAAAAAATTAAAAAAGTAAATAATTCGACTTTGTAGAAGTCATAACCACATTCTTTATCATCCTTCTCTTCTCTATCCCCTCATTGTTGCACCTGACACATTTGTTTAACACGTTGTCATATTGTCTGATCAATAGGAATATGATATATCGCCTCTTTATTTTCTGATCATGTAATTGCACTGATTTATTTTCTGTTCTTATCATGATTGGTTTCACATTATTATTATGTCATGCATTTTATCATGATGTGTTGCACTAATATTAATGATCGTTCTACAAATCTTTGTTGTACCCCTTAAATTTCATTAGCTTCTGTCTTTTTTTTCTGATGGAAATTAATTAATTAACATTGATTTTTGAAGTGCTTGTTAATTACAGGCACCATGGAGGAAAGAGTGGGGCTTTTGTTTCTGATTTTTTCATGCAAGAGAGGTAACAATTGTTAGATTGGCCTTTTTCTTATCTTTTTGCTTTTAAATTTAATTATCGTGCTAAGTTAGATGGATATAACGTAGTTACAACCTCACACTAAATTTACTGTACCATAATAAAGTTTACCTGGTTCTTGTAGTAAAAATATAAATAGTGATGAACCACATACCTTCTAAAACCATACCCATACCTGTTTCATATACCTAGTAACTTAGAGATAGAATGCAAGGCTTGCATTATTCACTCTCCTATATATTTATTTACCAAACTTTGGTGGAAATTTTAAGGAGTGACAGGTTCATATTAGCTTTTAACCATCAATGGAAAACTGGAAAAAAGAAAAAGCTGGCACTAACAACCAGTTATTTGTCAATAGGAAAGGAAGCTTGGGCCCAATTGAAGGATGTTGTGGAAAATTAGTGTCTCTTTGATTTCAGAAGCTTTACTTCTTTTTTTTTTTTCCAATACTTACAAAAATATCATCATATTTTTTTACCTCATGTCATGATTTGAAGAATGTGTTTTGCTACAAAGTACTGATACTTTAATTTGCTTCATGCATCTATATCTGATACCAATATATTGATATATTTCACTGGTACATATATGTAAAGTGACCAATTCTTTTAAAAAAAAATTATGATAATCAAATATAGTGACATGTAACATAGAAGTAAATATAATATAGAAATATAAAAAGTATTGTTTCTTGATGAACCAAATATGAAAATTGTTTTGTTTATAGATAATTTCAAGAAAGAAATGAGATTGATCATTGATAGTACCATTCTTATTTGTGAACAATAGGAAAAAATGATCTACAATTTTTTGATTTTGTTTTTAGCAATGTCTAAGAAGTATGTATGTTCTTCAATTTACCGAATTGCAATTGTATATTTATTATGCTTTTATCAATTCTTACGTATCTACATATCTATCATATTTTTAGAATAATCATACCACTATTAATTTATAGGATAGGAGATAAGAGATAAGCTGAAATCATCCAATCCTTCTAAAGTTCACTTGGTACACCTTTTCATCCTTCACATTGTACCTAACAAAAAACCTCACAAATAAAAATTTAGCTATTGAAAAAGTGCCAATTTGACATCAATTAAATTAAAAGTTACATTTAGCACTAGTTCAAATTTGAACTTAGATTCATGGGTAGGTACAGTTTCTCCGGGCCAATCAACCATATCTGAAAAACAAAAATAAGTTTCCCACGGTCATTTTCACTCTGGCCTCAATAATCTTAAGGAGAAATTAAGTTAGAATATAACAATACTGATGTGTAACATTTTTCCGGAGAATCATTATATTTAAGTATTTATCAATGTTGTTACTTAGTACCTGTATATTACTTCTTCGAAACATATATACAAGGTCAATTTCCACGTTGCCTTTGATGATTTGTTGATTCTCTGTAGATTCAGTAACATATATACAAGGTCAATTTCCATTTCAGAATGAATTGGATTTAGTAAAACGTAAAAGGAGAAAGACATGAAATGAAACATATCCTTGACAGAAATAGTTTTCTAGTTGGTTAGACTTAGAAGATACCTGTTGGTCATCCTTGGTGGCTAAATCCATCTATCATCAACCTGAATGCCAGGGATGTGGGAAATTTTAGGCCAAATTTGAGGGTGCTTCTTCCGGCATCGTTTTTCCAGCAAAGGACATTCCCATATGGTTAATTTTATTAGAGAGTCAGGAAGCCTTTCTCCAGCCATATTCTCCAGCAAAGGACATCCCCTCATGGTTAATTGTTGCAGGGATGTGAGATGGAGAAGCCCCGTGCAGTCTAACATCTCCAGATTTGAAAACTTAAATAGATACAGAGACGTAAGGGAGGGAGGCAGCAAACCCTCTTTAGGGAAGGACTTGATGCCATCACATGGACCCCCAACATTGAGATGAGTAAGCATGCCCATGGATGGCCATGCTAGGCCGCTCAGTAGTTTCTCACAATTCACAATCCAAACTGTTCTCAGGTTAGGTGGCATACCCCCTTCTGGAAAGGACTCAATTTCTGGGCAGTTGGATATGTCGAGATATTCTAACTTTGGGAGAAGAGTACTCATCTCTTCAGGCAATCCTTCTCTCCCGAATGATACAAAGTTGGGGCATTGGTAAATACTCAAAGAACACAGACTCTTAAATGACTCTGCCCCTGAAACCAAAAGATATTCCATATTTTCACACTTTCCGATTGTGACATCTCTGAGATTTGGAAAGGTAACCAATGGAAGAGATGTGAGTGAATCACAACTGCTTTCTATTGACAGTGTTTCCAGTAACTCATGTTTGTGTTGCGTCGGGAATTCCAGTTTTTTAAGATCCGAGATATACAGAGTCTTCAGTGATTCAGGTAAACGACCACCCGGAAATGACACGGCTGACGAGCAATCCCTTAATGTTAAAGACCGGAGACAAGTTGGTTGGATGTTTGTGATGGCCTCTATCATAGACTCCACCATTGGGCTTCCTTCTACTTCTATAGTCTCTACTAAGAGAGGTAACGCATGCAGTGCTACTTTATTGCTTTTACATATCTCCAAACTTTGAATGGCGGGAGCCGTTGGGAGAGAAGAGCCAAGCAGCTCACAATTTCTAATTGTAAGTGTTTTCAGAGCAGGAAGGTGATTCGGCAAACTTCCCTCTAGTTTGGGGCAGTCACGTATTTCAAGAATTTCAAGCACAGGAAAAGCTTCTGAATCGAAGGAACTCCACACCTCCCAACAAGGCATTTCATAAATGAACAGAGATTCAAGGGAGGGAAAGGGCGTCCCAGAACGACAATCTTCGTTCTTGTAAAAACCTGCATCAATAGTCTTCAGCCTATTCAATCGTGCAATCTTAAGGACCTTGAGAGAAGGTAGTTGTCCAAGTGAAGGAAGCATACTACAGTTGTCACAATCACGCAATTTTAGACTCATCATATTGCAGTAGGAAGAATTTCCCATCCAATCTGGAAATCTGGTTCCTTTATAGCCTTTTATATACAACGATTCAATGTTAAAGTGAGGCTGTAACTTGCAAAGCACATCTATTTCAAGTTGGAAGTTGGTACTGTTGTTGTTACATCCAGACCATTCCAACTGTAAACTATTAATGTGTTTTTTATCCATCATCCTTGCCTCCAACGCTTCATCACTTTGGGAAACATTCTCCAAGTTCCTAATTTCAAGTTGACCACGAAGATTTGAAAGTGCTCCCAATTCTTTGATTCCATTCTCTTCGTGCTTGTCCACAGCAAAGAAATCCAGATGTTGTAAATGATTTAATTTACTCATTCCTCTCGGCATCTCTTTTATAGGAGTTCCAAGTATCTCAAGATGACGCAAGTTAACAAGATTGCACATGTCACTAGGCAACTTAGTCAGCTTTCTGCAACTACACAACTTCAAAGTTTGCAGATTGTATAAATTACATAATGACTTTGGCAGTGTTTCTACACTTGAAAAAGAGAGATCTAAATAGCGCAGATGGATCAATTTACCTATTGAGTCAGGCAAAGAATCCAGACTTTGGAAGTCACAAAATGATAAAACTCTCAAGTACATAAGCTTCGACATTATGATACATTGTGCCTCCTCATTGTTGAATGGAGCAGCTTCAAAATTTATAATGGACAAGAAAGTTCTCAGAAATTTTGCTCTACCAACAACATCAAAGTTGTCCAAGACTGAAGAATTGAATTTGGCAAATGACAAATGACGAGTCTTGGTGTTGATCTTTGTTTCTTTCCCAAGTTCTTCTGATCTAAAGTAAAAATCTCCACCGAGTGATGTGGCTAGATCATGCATGAGGTCATGCATCACAAAACATTTGCCATAAGGCCAACTACTTCTACTTGTGTTTGAACGTTGGAAAAATGATCTCGAAACCAAATCATCAAAATACTCATGACCAACCTCTTCTAAAGTCCTACCTTTCCTTGGTTTCTTCAAAAGATCTTCAGCCATCCACAACAAGATTAATTCATTTTTTTCAAATTCGTAATCTTGTGGATACAACGAACAATAAACAAAGCATCGTTTTAAATGTGGAGGGAGATAATGATAACTAAGTCTCAGTGCTGGAATAACTTTACACTCACTTTCAGAAAGTTCCCAAATGTCACTATTGAGAATATTATTCCAATCACCAATGTCATGCTTTCTTCTCAACATGCCTCCAAGCGACTCTGCTGCTAAAGGCAGTCCGTTGCACTTTTTAACAATCTCCTTTCCAATTTTTTCTAGTGTTGTTGTGTTCCCGTTCGATTCGGAGTAAAGACACGCATGGTTCGCAAACACTGACCAACAATCTTCATTCGACAATTGGTTTAGATGATAGGTGTGAACAGTTTGGACTATAGATGCTGTTTTTTCACTGCGGGTTGTTAGAAGAATCTTACTTCTCCTAATCCCACGGTTAAATGGTTTCTTAAGAAGACGCCAATCAACATAATCCTCTGTCCAAACATCATCCAAAACAATTAAGAATTTTTTATCTTTCAGCTTGTCCATCAATTCAAGATGAAGTAGATTCAGATCATTCAATTTACAAGCCTTTCCAGTCACCGCCTCTATTATAGTTTTTGTGACCTTGAGAACATCAAATTCTTGAGAAACACAAACCCATGCCTTAAAATCAAAATCAAATATCTGTTTCAAATTCTCATCATTGTACACCAATTGGGCCAAAGTAGTTTTTCCAACCCCACCCATGCCCACAATAGGAACCACAGACACTTCTCTACCGTCACTGTTATCCTCCGACAACAACTTGATTATGGCCTCCTTATCTTTCTCCCTACCATATATATGAGATCCATCTTCCAGAGATGTTGATGGAGCTTTCCATGACAAGTTCTCCACTGCACTCTCTTTCAAATCAAGACTCTCCTTGAGTTTTAAATGAGACTCAAGTGTGACAACTATGTCTTCCAACTTACTAACGATCTTGCTATCGGAAAAGCGAGAAAACAAGTCTCTTACCTTGTTTTGGGTGGCAGCTTTGGTGAAAACATGGTCGAGTAAGTCATCGGCTTCATAGACAGCATCTTTGAGAGCATTGAGCCAGTGTTTGACATTGGTGTCTGTGATCTGTTTCTTCTCGGCATCATCAAGCACAGCTCCAACCACTCTGAGAGTGGTCTCCAACTTTTGAAGCAACTTCTTGCTAAGCTTCTTTCCACGGATCAAGTCAACAAACTCAGGTGAAGCCAGCCTGTCGAAAACCACATCAAGAAAAGCAGAGAGAAAGGCACCACCGACCAGTGCTGCTGCCATGATCTCAAGAACAAAAGATGATCAGAGTAGAAAGACAAAGGCAAGGGAATTGGTTGCTATGAACTGATGTGATGAGATTTGGCTTAAGTCAACTCTCTTCACCTTCACTCGTTCTGCTGTGCAAGACAAAAGTATGGTCTTTTTTATTTTTATTATTTGTATTATTATGGTGGTGGGTGACTTATCACGTTGGGAGTCTCTTTACTTTTGATCCCCACATGTTGCTTTCTTGATATTTCCATTTTGAATTTAGCTCCTCTAAACTAAAGACTCAAGAGATTTAAAGAGTGATGATATTTCTACAGTTAATTTTAAAAAAATGGATTATATTTCTAAAATCCAAACTTAAAAAAATGAATTTAGCTTCTCACAGTGGTGTGTGTTTTTTTCTTGGTGATATGTGTGGATGGCTGCAAGGTTACTGTGCTTAATTATGTTCCTGTGCTTTAATGCTGTGAGACAAGTTGTATTGAAGCAGTTTGCACATGTGTTTTGGATATTTTTATTTAAAAAATAAGTTAATAGTAAAATTGAAAATGAATTTTTTTTGTTAAATCCAAAAGTTATGTAAAGATCCTCAACTTAGAATTTTTTTTCTAAAGTTAAAATTTAAAATCAATTTTTCAATGTGAAAGTAAATAGTGAAATATTTACTTAAATTCGTGTTAGTTTATATTTCAACCTAATCATTAAAATTGTCATAGAGATATGGTATTTTATAAAGATCTAATACTGAATCATGATTTTATAAATTTAAAATAATTGATAATGATTTATGTTTTTTAATCAAGTGGTAAAAGATTTAAATTTTTATTAATTCTTATATATAGAATAAATTTTGTTAGGAGGAAAATAAAAAAATGAGATTAAAAAATTATTAAGACAAAAAAAATGTTGAACAAATTAAAAGAGAAAGAATTAAAGAAAGGACACATGCTAATTGATCCCTAAAAACATAATATTAATGAATTCAAGATTTGAATATCCTTATATGTATGTTAAAGATGTGTGCAAAAAGAAAAGTGTGTGATTTTTTATTAAATAAATTCAATAAAATAAATAATTGATACTAATAAAATAAAAAATATTGTGAAGATGTTATAATAATGATAATAATAATAATAATATAGAGAGTGATTAAAGTAATTTGGCATGAAAAATTATTATTCAATTCAACTCTTTTTTTATGTTATATATCTATTGTAATTATTTGATAAATACTTCCATAAAATTTTTTGGTTGGTGATTATCCTTTGAATCTTATCTATATAAAATTTTTATTATTAGTCAAGTAAAATATATTTAGTGAGATCATCTCAAACAACAATACTAAAATGAGAGATAAAGAAAATTTAAGTCCAACAAATGAAAATATTTTACTATATGTAAAAAATATTTTTCTCCTATCATATTTAATAAATATAATTTTTATAAAATATAATTTTATTTTAAATCAACAGGTATAAATTTTTATCAGTAGTGAAAATAGATTTAAGTGAACTTTCTAGAAAAACTTTTTTATTTGTTTGTTTAAGTGTTGAAGATATTTTTCTTTTTAGTATCAAACAAAATCTTATAGGATTTTTTTACTCCACTACACTTGCTCTCTCCTCATTTTTTTCAAAATACACCTGCCTCAAAATTGTTTCCTAAACAACACTCCTTTTTAGCTTGCAGAGAGAAGTCGGGGTTAGGGAACCCAACTTTTCTTTGCTCCTATTATTTTTTAATTTAAAAAAATTATTAAATTCATTTTTTATATATTTTTTAAAATAAAAACCCTTGAGCTTCCTTCTACTTCTATAGTCTCTACCAAGAGAGGTAACGAATGCAGTGCTACTTTATTGCTTTTAATTATCTCCAAACTTTGAATGGCGGGAGCCGTTGGGAGAGAAGAGACAAGCAGCTAGCAATTACTAATATAAAGTGATATTAGAGATTCATATAATAATTAATTAGTTTTAAGAAATATTTAATTTCAATTTTTTGCATTTAATTTAATTCATTTATATGTAAAATTATTCAAAATATTATTTATAAACTTTAAATATTATAAAAATCAATTTTTATTTAAAAATTAAAGTATAATAATTGAATCATTTTATCATTCATATTTTATATTTTAAAATTACCATAACATTTTAATTTAATATAATTTATGTGTTTAAATTTTTATACAAAAAATTCTCATATAATTTTATAAATACGCGCGTGAATTTATTATTAAATATATGTTTCGTGCATAACAAGAGAGTTGAATAAGTACCGAGTGTCATTGTTATTCTTTCAAAAATTAGAGTTCAACTCTTGACATCTTTCCATCACCTCACTTAGTCGCAGCATCTGACAATATTTAATTTATAAGTAATGTTTTCAGTATTCTAATTAATAAGAATATTTAATTGTGTTAAATAATTGACGAAAAAGAATTCGTGGCGAATTATCTTTTGTCAAATCTGCCCGAGGTGTGATCGATTTTGTCAAAACCCATTTTATATTTGTAATTAATATTTTATTTTAAAATTTATTGTTACAGTTCGTACGTATACAAGTTAGTGACTATATATAGTTTACAGTTCGTGTGTTTCATGCCAATATATAATTTTCGTAAATAAATTGCACGAATCCTTTGCATCACTCATATATACAAGTGCTGCAACTTGTTATCACCTACTTGACTAGTCACATATATTTAATTTTAACACCAATTTGAGGAAAAATAAATTGTAAGAATTATTTTTTGTCAAATCTGCACGAGGTGTGATTATGTCAAAACCTATTTGGTATTTTTAATGAATATTAGTTTTTAAAAAGTTGTTAATAAGTCAGGTATACCCTTTAGAATCTATAGTTTACGGTTTGTGTATGGAAAATATAATGCTGTGTTAGGAAAGAGGATTTTGTAAAAGTCGCACGAAGTTTGATGTCTGTAAATCTCTTTTTACATGCTTTTTAAATTTTTTTAATCGATATTCATTTTATAAAATCATAACCGTCCATTCTATATTTCGTGTAATTCGTGTGGATTTACCTTTCATAACAGATAGCATCATTCTGTTTGTATTTTGTGCAAATAATTTTCGTACTAAGTAGCAACGTTGATAAATAAAACGAAAAAGAGATTATGATGATGATGATGATTGGTACAAATTGTATTGCATGAATCACAAATTAATTCCGCCACTAAACTGCATATTTTCGCCAGGTATGATTTTGTCAAAACCCATTTAATATTTGTAATTATTATTATTATTATTAACGAAAAACATGTGTTGTCACGCATTATATTTATATTTCTATTTTGCAAACACATTTTTATTATATTAAATTTAAAATTATATATTATAACAACATTTTTTATTTATGCTCTTACTAAATCTTTATAGTTACAAGTGAATAAATATGTAAGTATTTAAAATCATATAGTTTGTCTCAAGTAAATCAACAAACTTGCATAATTCATCAAGGTATCAATATCCACTCCCAAGGCACCACAAAAGCCTTGATGGAAATTCATTTTGAGGCCCGAGACAAGTTCAAAGCCTCTCAAAATGCTTTTTATGGTAAGCACCTTAGAAAAGGTTGCTTCTCCTGTAAAGAGTGCGTCATGCGTCATTTGTTCCTTTCAAGTGCTTGCCTCGTGTTTTTATGAGACATTCATCATCATAATATAATCTCAAAATAATATCTATTCCTTATCAGAAAAGGATACTACCAAGATACTTACAAAATTAACATTTAAATGTTGAAAATTGTCTCATATAAGATAATATATATTAATAATGATTGCCAACAAATAAGTAGCATGAAGTACATTAAGAAGAAAAAAATCCCTTCTTTTTATTCAATTTTTTTTCTCGTTCTAGCGACTAAATATTTTATATCAAAGCGTCTTGAATTAGACAACATTGTTTTCAAAGAAAATGAAGTTTGGGAGAATATGTTGAGTTTAATTAGTGGAGGTACTTCACAAAAATTTTAGAAGGAAGGTAATTGTTTAGACATTTTTGTTAATGGGAGCGAGGAAATCTTTGGAGGTGATGATCCCCTCTCAATTTCCGAATAAATAACCGAAGAACAATTAAAACTATAGAAAAATCAAGATTCCTTAAGGAAGAACCCATAAATATTAAATGATCACTGAAATAAATCAAATAAAAAAAAGTTGAAGGACGAAAGTGAAACCAAGCCTTACATTAAAAGATAAAAATATTACTTTTACCTTCATGAATTTGATATAAATCTTATTTAGTAAATAAAGTTTAATAATTTGTAAAAAAAAATCATATAAAATGGATTCAACAATAATGTAAAAACAAAAAAATATTAGATATTCTTTAAATAATAAGGTACTTCGGTTTGTAGAACACGTTCTCAAGTTTAAAGAGCTTCAACCCGACCTTTGAAACAATTAACCTAGGGTTAGCTCGATTTGGTTTAAGCCAGACTTGATTTAACTAAGAAATTCAAACCGAACTAATTGGTTTGGTTCCGATAAGCAAAACAATATAGCTTTAAATAGGGTTTGTCTAACTAAACCTAAGTAAAAATTTCACTGAAAAATTCAAACTTGCTTCTTATGATTTTTAATGAAATTCAAATAACATTCTAGAAAATATGTAGCGGTAAACATGGCAGGAGATAGGTAAGTACAGGAATATGTTGGGGCGTTCACAGCAGGAACTTGAGCCACTGATACAACTATTGAGGAAGAGCAAAGAGGTTGTTTACAAGTGTTCAAAAATAGGGAAATACAATTTTGTGGCTAAGAATTCTTACCGTGGAAAACTAAAATTAAAGATCTTGCAGACTCAATTGAGAGGTTTTTCAATATTGAAATGCTAGCTCTTATTGCACGCGATCAACTTGAGATCTTGCTTAGGGTTAGTGAAATAGAATACTTCAATGATGAAAAGTTTTCCGATTCGGTGATCGCGCCATTAGCTATAGCTGCTGCTGTTACAGTTGCTATAGTTATTAAATTTCTTCTGTTCTAATTTTTGCATGATTAATTAGGGATATTTGGATAGTCTGGATAAGGTTTTAGTTTCAAACTTTATTGTCTTTATTGTATATTAGCAACCGATTTGTCACGCCTATTATGTTTTTGCTTTTTTATTGTACTTTCGCATTTCTATTAAGCTAATTAAAGATGTTATATATATAGTTAAAAAATTCTCTTATTTTATGTATATATATATATATATATATATATATATATATATATATATATATATATATATATATATATATTGGTTTCATATGTTTTTAAATGCATGTTTATCTTTAGAATTTTCTTTACTTCTTATACTCTACTATTTATGATAATATATAGTAATTCAATTTTATTTTGTATATTGTATGTAGGCTACCGTAGTTTTTTTTTCCAACAAAATGATTTGTATTAAATGGTACCAAAATACCTAAGATCCAAAAACATATACACCAGTGACAGTAGAAAGAAAGCAAATTCCATGGTTAGATTATATTTATATCTCGACAAAGATAGCTAGTTTCGAACATGGACCGTTACACCCAAAGTCATGGCTTTAAATTGTAGTCAGCAACCATAATTGCAGTCATAACGCTAATGTATTTTGACTCTGTAATCACATCACAATTATAATTATGATCACATCAGTTTGTATTTTTCCATAATTATCCACAATGTAAGATTTTTAGGTTCGTTGCATGCAACGCAATCATAATTGCAATTTAAAATCATGTCTAAAGCCATGCAACATTGATGCGCATCACTAACCAGCCCCCACCATCGTGCACATAAACATCGGTTGCATTTGGGATGATCCCACTCGAAGAGCAGCTACCACCGAATCAAATTAACTTCACATTTCATTCAAAATTGTCTCTTCATGAAACAAGCTCCAGGTGCCATATATCATTAAGTAAAACAATAATTAAAATTAGGGACTCTGGCTTTTATTAATCCACGATCGTGCAAAGAATAATATATTCTGCGTAATTTTCTCAGCATTGAAAGAGCCATTAATTCCTTAACATACACTCATTCCTAGCATTCCATACACACCAAAATTTCTGATGCCCACACCGCCCTCCATACATCTGCCTCCTTCTTTGAACTTACGAATACAGAATCTTGCCAAAAATGTGATTCTGGTCATTGTGGCAACACCACATTTACATGCAGCCAGCAGCCAAGAGTAACATTGCCTCCAAATTAGTACCAAGAATTTTATGACATGAGAAGAAACAGTGAGATACCGACTCATCTACCTCAAGGCAAAAGGGACATAAGCACTCATGAGGATTATAAATGGTGTTTCTCCTTTTTAGATTATCCTTCGTTGGTAGTCAATCAATCAAGCATCACTCTACAAATTAAGAAACACGCCTTAGGTTGTATATACCTTAGTGTAGTAGTATGAGAAAAAATATCCAAGTTAAATAGAAAATTATTTTTATAAATATGAACACTTTTTTTAAGGCAAAATGTAAAAAGAAAAGTTGCAATTTCTCCCCAATCTCTGCAAGAGGTACATGTGTTACCGTATTACATACATAAAAAAATGGTTTCTCCTAAGTTAACTTTCAGTCCTAAAAAATGCCACTGTTAACTTCTCTAACATCAATCACATTTGAAGTGGCTCCAAACACCAGCAAGAGAAGAAAGTTCATGGTTTTTTGCCTTATATAACAACCACTGCCATGAGATATGTTTTACGGCTGTCAAAATACCCCCTGGTTCACACTTTTTGCAACTAAAGGCTATCATATAAAATATTTCTGTTGGCCGAAATCGGTTACGTTTCTTTTGATCGACCTTGGTCGAAGTTATTTTTTGATCAATGTCGGTTAGAATTTTTTTTGTCAACCTTAGTCAATGATGTTTGTGATCGATATCAACCGATTATATTTTTTTACCAACATTTTGTCAGGACTATTTTTTGGTCAACGTCACCTTGGTTTTTTCGGTCAATGCGACAAAGCTTGTTACCAGGAACAACTTGAGGCACTTGCGGACTCGCTTGTCAGGTTTTTCATCATTGACATGCAAGCTCAGATGGCAAGAGACCAGAAGGAGATCCTGCTTAAGGTTAGGAGAATACTTAGCGCTGTTAATAAATTTCCCTCCCACACAGTTGATGCATCTAACCCTGAAGAAAATGCAATTCTAGTATGGAAGCAACAAATACAAGTTTGTCTTTGTCCTGCTATTCTGATCCTCTCTCTATCCAGATGTATATATGTTTGTTAGTGCATATATATATATATGCATCCATGTATATATGTTTGCATATACATACATATATGAATGTACGTAGATATATTCATATATATATATATATATATGAATACATATATATACACGTGCTTTGTGCATGTAACCATTTGCATTTAAAGAGTTTGTATCATTATCTTATTCGTTACTTCTCTTTAATTATATTTGTTAAGTTAAAAAATATTAATGCTTTAAGATGAATTAAGACTCCTAATTGTAACCACATCAGCCATACTTTCCCGTGATAATTCATTTCTGGTTTGGCAACATTTCCCACCTCAACTATCTGTGTCTCTTTTAGTAAATTCAGTAGGGATTGTAAGATTATGTGCTTAGTTTGCTTTGTTTTTTTAGTTTTATGATGTATAAAAAATTATAGATCAGTTAGTAGTTTGGTTTTAGGTTTTGTTCTGGTCTAGATCGGATCATGTTCCGATCTTCTACATCTTTAGCTTTTACGCACTGTGTGCTTGAAGCTAAGGGGTTATCTTTTGGTTCAGATTGGAATGTATTGGATTATGTTCCGATCTTCTATCACGCATCAAGCCCATAAAAGAGGCTTAGGTCAATTCACTTTCAAAGTTGGGCCTTGCCAAGCGGGATCAAACGACCACCTTAAGGGGGATTGACGATAATCCGACTATTTCTGCAGAATAAGGGATTAACTGATTGTTTATGATATGCTGGTTAGTCATGCATCATGAAGGGACAACTAACATAAACTTAATAGCACGAAACATTTGCGGGATATGATGGAATATTTTGATGCAGCATAAAGACCCCGACTTGTAAAAATTGTGGGGGGACCGAATGTGCTTCTTTTTGAGGAGGCTTTTTCCGGAACAGGTTTGTTATATTTTTATTGCATGTTATTTAGAATTAAAATCTATTATGTCAGTTGTGCATATAGCTTGCGTCAAGTGAATCAATAAAGATTGAACTCGTTTCATATTATATTGATTTGATAGTTATATTTCTTAAGTGGGAAAATATTGAGATTCTTAGAACATTTTTGGTCAAAGAATCCATTTTAGGTTCTTGGATTATTTTTTGTGAGTCCCATGATGTTATATAGGATGCAAGAACTTCTATCATTTTTTATTCTAATAGTAGAATCCAATTTGGATTATTAGATTTTACTAGCACAAGAAAAAATAATATTTTTGAAAAAATAGGAGTTCTTTTCCTAGAACCCAATCTCCATCTTAAAAAACTCTTAATAAGAATAATAGTAGATCTAGTGGATAGGGTTCTTGAGTTCAAGAATCCCATTAAAGATGCTATTGGGCCTTTGACAAACTGTCCATGTTGTGCTACTCATTAACAAACCTGTGCTTACATTTCATAGGCTCTGGTGAAATAATAGATAAAAGTTATTTATATACAAATATTTCTAAACATTATTAAATGTATTACATAAAAACTATAGACCAATAATATCATTAAAAATGACGCATTTTAATATGTTAAGCAAATAAGATAATTTCAATCAGTCTTGAACAGAAAATATATATATAGAGAGATATCGAGTTTAATACTTATGTATTGATGATGTAAAATGATTTTACACTATTATAAATTATTGTTTGAATTACTTTAAAATAATTATTTTAAAAGTCAAAAAACTTATCACATAGTGAGTTGCAATTAGGTAATGGTTTAAATATATTTTTAGTCTATAATAAATACTCATTTTTTGCATTTGTTCCCTAATAAATTTTTGCTTTGTGATGGGTCCCTAATATTTAAAAAGCTTTGTCCGAAGTTCCTGCCGTTAGTCGAAATCCATTATCTTCATATGTGATCGTTAACCGATCACGTAAGATTTTTTATATTTTTATAGAAAAAAGTAAAAAACGACATCATTAAGTCCCCGAATCCTCCAAACCACCCCCACCAGTCCCCAACCAACTCCTCCACTAGCTCCACACCACCGCTATTGTGTCTCCAAAACCCCCCAAACCTCCCTTGAAACCCCATGGCAGCAACACAACAATAATTCTAACCCATTTTCTTTTTTTCTTCTCTTGAACCATGGCTCCCCATGGCAACAACAAATCTCCTTCTCTCAAAAATCACTCATGGACCCCCCTTCCCCAAAGAAAACCCTCCTCTTTGTTTTCATCATTTCCTTCTCTTCACCTACGACACACAAGTGGGTTTGAGGGCCAAGTGTGAGAGAGAGACTGGGAGAGAAGTGAGGTTTGAGAGTTGAAGGAAGTTACCGGTGGTAGCTGGCGCTGGCACGAGCAGTGGCACGACTGGCAGCACCAGTGGTGGCCGATGGCTAGGTTGGTGGTGACCTTTAAGAAGGGAGAACAAGAAGAGACAACCATGAAAGCAAGGGTTTGCAAAAAGAGCTCGCAACTATGAAAGGTCGACGACAAGTTCAGACATCGCTATCCCACTCATTTTTTCGTGCTCTATGCAATGGACCGAACGGAATCGCATTTTAGGGTAAGGTTTTGTTGACCTTCTTCTACCCATGAAACTATTTTGATGTGTTCTCTTAGAAACCTTATCCATGTGAATTTCTTGAGTTGGGAGTTGGCTTGGTTTGATTTGAAAATGCAAAATTGATTGCAAGGTCATAGTGACAAATCCATAAGAAAGGTATAGAAGAAACTATAGTGGGTTGTGTGAAAACGTAGAGGAATGCTGAAGAGTGATTTTTTGATGCCCAAGGGATTTTGACTATAGTTTCTTATCATTAGTCAAAATCCGTTATTTGCTGAAGAATGATTCTTTGATGTCCAAGGGATTTTGACTATAGTTTCTTATCATTAGTCCTAATCTCAGTCAGACAAAAATCACACATGACATGTCTGTGTGGCTGGTTAACGATCGTGTGAGCAAATAACGGATTTTGACTAATGATAAATATTTCAAACAAAACTTTTTAAATATTAAGAACCTATCACAAAGCAAAAATTTATTAAAGATCAAATGCTATCCATTCCATTATGCCAACCTATGTTCCTTTTCCACTTCAGTTAGTGCAACTTGTACGGCTGATTCTTTCAGCTGTCATACACAAGCATGTCTTGTTTCTGAGGCCTATTTGTCCTTTCTTTTTTCTATTCCCCACCCCCTCTTTTCCCTATCCTTTTATATACCTTCATTATGGACCTATCAAGTTCTAACCACGAAAATTCCAAAAACATTTCTAACCCAAATCTCCAAATTTACATGATGTCAAATCAGAAATAAACTAATAAATAAGAAAATGTGATTAAAAATAATATATAACACTACAGAGAAAAAAATCAGAAAATTATTTTTCCATGCATACTATAAAGAGATTACAAAGTCAGAAAATATATATTTTCATGGGAGAAATGTTCATGTGAACACAATAATTACCTTGACTTCGTATAGTGATATTTTGTTGCATATCATTGCAGCAACTTTTTCAAGGGAATGACTTGAGTATTTCCCACCTCTAGCTTCTTCTTCAATTTTATTTGCAGAACTGTTGGAATTTGAATCAGTGGGAACTTGCAGCAAGCAAGCAACAGAAGCAAGGGGGTGTAATTAGAAAATAAGACCAAGAGAGCAATTACAAGACCCACTTACCTCAAGGATTAGGTGTGAAACAAGCAGGTGCATCATATCTGGAAGAATGATGCTGGTCGGGTAGGAATAGACAAACTTAACAATTTCCTGATATTCTGTAGCACAAAAAGACAAATTCGATTAGTGAGAAATCAGTATAAATAATACTATGTAATAACAACATTAATCAATAGAATATACAATTGTTCCTTCCCTTATTCTTCTCATTCTTCTCTCCGTGGAGGCCCTGGTCCTTGAAAACCAGCTTCTATCTTCTTCCCTATCAACAAGTATATAGCATATATAATTATGTATGATAATTTTAAGAAAATAAACAACACTAATATAAAATATATAGAATAGTAAAATACAAAAAAAAAAACAAGATCATATCTGCATTTCCAGAAGTATCTTATGGAATCTAGATTACCCAGGAAGTGAAATTAAAAACTTGAAAGAAGAAACAGAGAAAAAAGAAAATATTTTAAGATAAGTTGTAACCCGGAATCAAAATAAAAGTTTATAAATAATTCAAGCACATATATATATTTTGGTGTCTTGATCTTATTGATGTATTTTGCAGACATTGATATACTTTTATTACCCTATAGAGCTGGAACAAGATCAACTAATTGAAGGTTTAGTGACATTGTCACAAAGCAAAGAAAATGCCTGATTTATGAATATTCACCTTGAATCTACGTGAGTCAGAACAATTTCGTTCACCAAAATATGCCATTGCAGTTGAGGTGGTCGGTCGTATGTGAAAGAGTCAGTTATGAGATGATGATCTTTTCATGCATTTCGGTATTGTCCTTTGCATTAACACTTGCACAACATTCTCCAACTGAGGTAGCAGTTTGTCAGTAGTGAAACCCTCCTTGTCCAACAATTCCATATGAGGAACACTACCTGACAACATTGCTGATTTCAAAAGCCTTGTATTCTTGGATATCTCTTATAAACTCTTTTCCTCATCCTTGCCATTGGGAATTGGTAAATTAGGGAGCTTGCAGAATCTCTCGTTGGCTGAAAATAACTTCTCCTGACTCTATTTCAGAGATGGCCTCCATCAAGTCCCTCAACTTGACTTGCATGGGAATATGCTTCAAGGAAATTTGGATTAATAAATTACTCTAGAACCTGAAAGGTTAGTTAATTCACAATTTTTTTTTTAAAATTATTATTACCAAAATTTTATGATATCATCGATGTTTATATTTTTATTTCTTTTATATATATATATATATATATATATATATTATTACATTACTTAAAATTATTTATAAAAAGTAAATTTAATTAAATATAATATTCACTAACTATTCAAGTATATATAAATATAATCATCAACTTGTATAACAGAGATATACTTTTAGCTTCTTTTTAGAAAATATTACTATTAGCTTTAAAATGATTTATATATATGTGATATTTTAAATTACATTTTTTGGTGAAATATTTTAAATTACTTTGTATCACAGTTATTATATATCTTAAATATTTTTTTTGAAAAAATAGAAATAAAATTAAAACTTAAGATTGAGATCAATGCAGACTTATTAAATCATATTTAAATTTTAAACTACATCAATTGAGTAATAAATTAAGAAAACCAAAAATTGTATCAGATGATATTTCTCTTTTTCAAAACCAATCTAATCTACTCCATAAACTCCTTTTAATCTGACAACTATTAGGAAAGTGAAAAGGAAAATATAAAAAATTAAAAAAGTAAATAATTGGACTTTGTAGAAGTCATAACCACATTCTTTATCATCCTTCTCTTCTCCGTCCCCTCATTGTTGCACCTGATACATTTCTTTAACACGTTGTCCTATTGTCTGATCAATAGGAACATGATATATCGCCTCGTTATTTTCTAATCATGCAATTGCATTGATTTATTTTCTGTTCTTATCATGATTGGTTCCACATTATTATTATGTCATGCACTTCATCATGGTGCATTGCACTAATATTAATGATCGTTCTACAAATCTTTGTTGTACCCCTTAAATTTCATTGGCTTCTGCCTTTTTTTTTTATGGAAATTAATTAATTAACATTGGTTTTTGAAGTGCTTGTTAATTACAGGCACCATGGAGGAAAGAGTGGGACTTTTGTTTCTGATTTTGTCATGCAAGAGAGGTAACAATTGTTAGATTGGCCTTTTTCTTATCTTTTTGCTTTTAAATTTAATTATCGTGCTAAGTGAGATGGATATAACGTAGTTACAACTCACACCAAATTTACTGTACCATAATAAAGTTTACCTGGTTCTTGTAGTAATAATATAAATAGTGATGAACCACATACCTTCTAAAACCAAATACCCATACTTGTTTCATATACCTAGTAACTTAGAGATAGAATGCAAGACTTGTATTATTCACTCTCCTATATATTTATGTACCAAACTTTGGTGGAAATTTTAAGGAGTGACAGGTTCATATTAGCTTTTAACCATCAATGGAAAACTGGTAAAAAGGAAAGGCTGGCACTAACAACCAGTTATTTGTCAATAGGAAAGGAAGCTTGGGCCCAATTGAAGAATGTTGTGGAAAATTAGTGTCTCTTTGATTTCAGAAGCTTTACTTTTTTTTTTCCCAATACTTACAAAAATATCATCTTATTTTTTTTACCTCATGTCATGATTTGAAGAATGTGTTTTGCTACAAAGTACTGATACTTTAATTTGCTTCTTGCATCTATATCTGATACCAATATATTGATATATTAATTTCACTGGTACATATATGTGAAGTGACCAATTCTTTAAAAAAAATTATGATAATCAAATATAGTGACATGTAACATAGAAGTAAGTATAATATAGAAATATAAAAAGTATTGTTTCTTGATGAACCAAATATGAAAATTGTTTTGTTTATAGGTAATTTCAAGAAAGATATGAGATTGATCATTGATAGTACCATTCTTATTTGTGATCAATAGGAAAAAATGATCTACAATTTTTTGATTTTGTTTTTAGCAATGTCTAAGAAGTATGTATGTTCTTCAATTTACCGAATTGCAATTGTATATTTATTATGCTTTTATCAATTCTTACGTATCTACATATCTATCATTTTTTTAGAATAATCATACCACTATTAATTTATAGGACAGGGGATAAGAGATAAGCTGAAATCATCCAATCCTTCTGAAGTTCACTTGGTCCACCTTTTCATCCTTCACATTGTACCCAACGATAAACCTCACAAATAAAAATTCAGTTATTGAGAAAGTGTCAATTTGACGTCAATTAAATCAAAAGTTACATTTAGCACTAGTTCAAATTTGAACTTAGATTCATGGGTATGTACAGTTTCTCCGGGCCAATCAACCATATCTGAAAAACAAAAATAAGTTTCCCGCGGTCATTTTCACTCTGACCTCAATAATCTTAAGGAAAAATTAAGTTAGAATATAACAACACTGATGTGTAACATTTTTCCGGAGAATCATTATATTTAAATATTTATCAATGTTGTTACTTAGTACCTGTATCGTTACTTCTTCGAAACATATATACAAGGTCAATTTCCACGTTGCCTTTGATAATTTGTTGATTCTCTGTAGATTCAGTAATGTATATACAAGGTCAATTTCCATTTCAGAATGAATTGGATTTAGTAAAACGTAAAAGGTCAATTTCCTTGACAGAAATAGTTTTGTAGTTGGTTAGACTTAGAAGATACCTGTTGATCATCCTTGGTGGCTAAATCCATCTATCGTCAACCTTAATGCCAGGGATGTGGCAAATTTTAGGCCAAATTTGAGGGTGCTTCATGCGGCATCGTTTTTCCAGCAAAGGACATTCCCATATGGTTAATTTTATTAGAGAGTCAGGAAGCCTTTCTCCCACCATATTTTCCAGCAAAGGACATTCCCATATGGTTAATTTTATTAGAGAGACAGGAAGCCCCGTGCAGTCCAACATCTCCAGCAAAGGACAACTCTCTATGCTTAATTCTTGCAGGGATGTGAGATGGAGAAGCCCCGTGCAGTCCAACATCTCCAGATTTGACATGTTATATAGATACAGAGACGTAAGGGAGGGAGGCAGCAAACCCTCCTTAGGGAAGGACTTGATGCCATCACATCGACCCCAAACAAAGAGATCAGTAAGCATGCCCATGGATGGCCATGCTAGGCCGCTCAGTAGTTTCTCACAATTCTTAATATGAACTGTTCTCAGGTTAGGTGGCATACCCCGTTTTGGAAACGACTCAATTTCTGGGCAGTTGGATATGAGGAGACGTTCTAACTTTGGGAGAAGACTACTCATCTCTTCAGGCAACGACTTCAACTTGTCAGAGCCCCAAACACTGAAATTAATCAAGTTGGGCGCAGGCAATCCTTCTCTCCAGAATGATACAAAGTTGGGGCATTGGTAAATTGTCAAAGAACACAGACTCTTAAATGACTCTGCCCCTGAAACCAAAAGATATTCCATATTTTCACACTTTTCGATTGTGAGATCTCTGAGATTTGGAAAGGTAACCAATGGAAGAGATGTGAGTGAATCACAACTGCTTTCTATTGTCAGTGTTTCCAGTAACTCATGTTTGTGTTGCGTCGGGAATTCCAGTTTTTTAAGATCCCAGATACGCAGAGTCTTCAGTGATTCAGGTAAACGACCACCCGGAAATGACACGGCTGACGAGCAATCCATTAATGTTAAAGACCGGAGACATGTTGGTTGGATGTTAGTGATGGCCTCTATCATGGACTCCACCATTGGGCTTCCTTCTACTGTTATAGTTTCTACCAAGAGAGGAAACGCATGCAGTGCTACTTTATTGCTTTTACATATCTCCAAACTTTGAATGGCGGGAGCCGTTGGGAGAGAAGAGACAAGCAGCTCGCAATTTCTAATTGTGAGTGTTTTTAGAGCAGGAAGGTGATTCGGCAAAATTCCCTCTAGTTTGTGGCAATCACGTATGTCAAGACTTTTAAGCACAGGAAAAGCTTCTGAATCGAAGGAACTCCACACCTCCCAACAAGGCATGTCATAAATGGCCAGATAGTCAAGAGAGGGAAAGGGCGTCCCAGAACTACAATCTTCATTCTTGTAAAAACCTGCATCAATAGTCTTCAGCCTATTCAATCGTGCAATTTCAAGGTACTTGAGAGAAGGTAGTTGTCCAAGTGAAGGAAGCATACTACAGTTGTCACAATTACGCAAGTATAGACGTGTCATATTGCAGTAGGAAGAATTTCCCATCCAATCTGGAAATCTGGTTCCTTCATAGCCTTTTATTTGCAACGATTCAATGTTAAAGTGAGGCTGTAACTTGCAAAGCACATCTATTTCAAGTTCGAAGTTGGTACTGTTGTTGTTACATCCAGACCATTCCAACCATAAACTATTAATGTGTTTTTTATCCATCATCCTTGCCTTCAACGCTTCATCATTTTGGGAAACATTCTCCAACTTCCTAATTTCAAGTTTACCACAAAGATTTGAAAGTCCTCCCAATTCTTTGATTCCATTCTCTTTGTGCTTGCCCACAACAAAGAAATCCAGATGTTGTAAATGATTTAGTTTACCCATTCCTCTCGGCATCTCTTTTATACGAGTTCCACGTATCTCAAGATGACGCAAGTTAACAAGATTGCGCATGTCACTGGGCAACTTAGTCAGCTTTATGCAACTTCTCAACTTCAAAGTTTGCAGATTGTATAAATTACACAATGACTTTGGCAGTGTTTCTACACTTGAACAAGAGAGATCTAAATAGCGCAGATGGATCAATTTACCTATTGAATCAGGCAAAGAATCCAGACTTTGGAAGTCACGAAATGATAAAACTCTCAAGTACATAAGCTTCGACACTATGATACATTGTGCCTCCTCATTGTTGAATGGAGCAGCTTCAAAATTGATAATGGACAAGAAGGTTCTCAGAAATTTTGCTCTACCAACAACATCAAAGTTGTCCAAGTCTGAAGAATTGAATTTGGCAAATGACAAATGACGAGTCTTGGTGTTGATCTTCGTTTCTTTCCCAAGTTCTTCTGATCTAAAGTAAAAATCTCCACCGAGTGATTTGGCTAGATCATGCATAAGGTCATGCATCACAAAACATTTGCCATAAGGCCAACTACTTCTAATTGTACTTGAACGTTGGAAAAATGATCTCGAAACCAAATCATCAAAATACTCATGACCAACCTCTTCTAAAGTCCTACCATTTCTTGGTTTCTTCAAAAGATCTTCGGCCATCCAGAACAAGATTAATTCATTTTTATCAAATTCGTAATCTTGTGGATACAACGAACAATAAACAAAGCACCGTTTTAAATGTGGAGGGAGATAATGATAACTAAGTCTCAGTGCTGGAATAACTTCACACTCACTTTCAGAAAGTTCCCAAATGTCACTATTCAGAATATTATTCCAATCCACGATGTCATGCTTTCTTCTCAACATGCCTCCAAGCGACTGTGCTGCTAAAGGCAGTCCGTTGCACTTTTTAACAATCTCCTTTCCAATTTTTTCTAGTGTTGTTGTGTTCTCGTTCGATTCCGAGGAAAGACACGCATGGTTCGCAAACACTGACCAACAATCTTCATTCGACAATTGGTTTAGATGATAGATGTGAACAGTTTGGACTATAGAGGCTGTTTTTTCACTGCGGGTTGTTAGAAGAATCTTACTTCTCCTAGTCCCACGGTTAAATGGTTTCTTAAGAAGTCTCCAGTTAACATAATTCTCTGTCCAAACATCATCCAAGACAATTAAGAATTCTTTATCTTTCAGCTTGTCCATCAATTCAAGATGAAGTAGATTCAGATCATTCAATTTACAAGGCTTTCCAGTAACCGCCTCTGTTATAGTTTTTGTGACCTTCAGAATATCAAATTCTTGAGAAACACAAACCCATGCCTTAAAGTCAAATATCTCTTTCAAATTCTCATCATTGTACACCAATTGGGCCAAAGTAGTTTTTCCAACCCCACCCATGCCCACAATAGGAACCACAGACACTTCACTACCGTCACTGTTATCCTCCGACAACAACTTGATTATGGCCTGCTTATCTTTCTCCCTACCATATATATGAGATCCATCTTCCACAGATGTTGATAGAGCTTTCCATGACAAGTTCTCCACTGCACTCTCTTTCAAATCAAGTTTCTCCTTGAGTTTTAAACGAGACTCTAGGGTGACAACTATGTCCTCCAACTTACTAACGATCTTGCTATCGGAAAAGCGAGAAAACAAGTCTCTTACCTTGTTTTGGGTGGCAGCTTTGGTGAAAACATGGTCGAGTAAGTCATCGGCTTCATAGACAGCATGTTTGAGATCATTGAGCCAGTCTTTGACATTGGTGTTTGTGATCTGTTTCTTCTCAGCATCATCAAGCACAGCTCCAACCACTCTGAGAGTGTTCTCCAACTTTTGAAGCAACTTCTTGCTAAGCTTCTTTCCACTGATCAGGTCAACAAACTCCTTTGTAGCCAGCCTGTCGAAAACCACATTAAGGAAAGAAGAGAGAAAGGCACCACCTACCAGTGCTTCTGCCATTATCTCAAGAACAAAAGATGATCAGAGTAGAAAGAAAAAGGCAAGGGAATTGGTTGCTATGAACTGGGTTGGTTCTTGGTAAGGTTAACTGATGTGATGAGATTTGGCTTAAGTCCACTCTCTTCACTTTCGCTCGTTCTGCTGTGCAAGACAAAAGTACGGTTTATTTATTTATTATTATTATTATGGTGGTGGGTGACCTATCACGTTGGCCTGGATGCTTTTTGGGATTCTCTTTACTTTTGTTTAAAAAAATGGATTATATTTCTCAAATGCTTTTAATTAAAGTAAGTGATGGCCAGCTTTCTCGCTTTAAATGTCACCTCACTTTAGACTAGTTTCATTTATGTTTCCTTTCCAAACCGTGTGGAGCAGTGGTGTATGTTTTTTTCTTTGTTTTCTGAAATTGCTTGCAGGTTTCACAAAACACTGATCCCTTTTCTTTGTGATATGTATGGATGGCTGCAAGGGTACTGTGCGTATTGAAGTTCCTGTCTTTAATGGTCTGTAAGACAAGTTGTATTAAAGCAGATTGTACATGTGTTTCTATGAACAGTACAAAAGTTGATTTCACAAATCTAATTTATATTTAGATATTTTTATTTCAAAAATAAGTTAGTAGTAAAATTGAAAATGATTTTTTTTGGTGTAATCCAAAAGTTACCTAAAAATACTTAACTAAGAATTAATTCTAAATTTAAAATTTAAAATCAATTCCTCAATGTGAAAGTAAATAGTTGAACATTTACTCAAATTCATGTTAGTTTATATTTTAACATAATTTTAGAAAATCAAACATAAGATCTAATCTACATGATTAAAGTTGTCATAGAGATAGATTTGTTGTTCTACAAAGGTCTAATAATGAACCATGATCTCATAAACAATTGACATTAGTAGTAATAGTTTGTGTTCCTTAATCAAGTGATATAAGATTTAAATCATGATTAATCTTTACATATAGAATAAATAAATATGAAACTAAAAAATATTAAACAAAAACAAAAAGAAGTATTGAACAAATAAAAAGAGAAAGAATTGAACAAAGGACACATGCTAATTGATCCCTAAGAACATAATATTAATGAATTAAAGAGTTCAATATGTTCTTATTTGTACATAAAAAAGAAAAGGCGTATGTAGAAAGAAAAGTGTGTGATTTTTTACTAAATAAAATCAATAAAATATAAAATAAATAATAGATACTAATATAGTAAAGAATATTGTGAAGAAATAATAATAATAATAATATTCTAGAGGGAGTGATTAAAGTAATTCCTTTGAAATGGTGTCATCAAAATTATCATTCAATTCAACTCTATTGTAATTATTTGATGTATATTTTTATGAAATTTCTTGATTTCTGATCATCCTTCATATCTTATCTATTCAAAAATTTTATCATTAGTTAAGTAAAAAATATTTAGTGAGATTATCTCAAACAACAATAATAAAATGAGAGAAAAATAAAATTTAAGTCAAGAAAAAAAATGGTGAGCAAATGAAAATTTAGTATAATGCAGCTTAGTATCATCCCTTCTCCTAAATATTTGTTAGAGAGTCTTGTTAATAAAATAAATCTTCTTTTAATTTTTTAACCAATACTCTTAAAACAAAGATGAAACACACTTTCTAAAAGTATTGCATTTTATTTATTTTATGAATAAGGAGTATTAAAGTGTATTTCACTATAAAAAAATCAAAAATAAAATACACTACATTTTTTTAATAAGATGAAGTAAAAGAAGTGAAAAAATATATATATTTAACTTTCATAAATTTAGTAATAAAAGAAATGAAAAAAAGGGTAAACAATCATTTTCGCCCTTGAATATGTAGAGCGCTAACAAATTCGTTATAGAAAGATGAAAATTCAAATTTTAGTCCCTGAAAGTGAAAAAAGTACAACAAATTCATTCATATATTAATTTTCATTCGTTACGTTTATGAAAGAGCAAACGTGATACATCCAAGGACGAATTTGTCAGCGCTCAACACATTCAGGGATAAAAATGATTATTTACTCAAAATATAATTTAATCTTCATTTTTTTCCTTTTTTAATTGTTACAAGCACAGTTGTGAAACCTAGTTTGGCTCAGTTGTTTGGACCAATCCAACCATGACCCGGTGGCCTAACCGAATGATGTGTCATCATTTTCTCCTATTTCTTAACATTTTTGTCACCATTTTAATTACTGATTAGTCTTAATTGTCAAATTAATTATGCAGTTTTATCATTTGTCCCTATTGAACTAATTTTGTGTTTTTAATTTAATTTCAGGAGATTTATAAGCAATTGGGCTTGAATCCAGAATTGGGCTTGGACTTGAAGAGAGTAGACTATTTTATTCTACCAAATCTTATCTTATCTAGATTTTATCTCATCTATATATTATTTCATCTAGATCTTATCTTATCTAGATTTTATTTCATCTAGATATTATTTCATCTAGATTTTGTCTTATCTTATCTAGATTTTATTTTATTTATGGGCTTGAATTTAAAACAGATTTGTAAGCTTTGGGGCTGAGAACTATATAACAGCACCAAGGTTCTAGTTTTAGGGCTCTCTCTCTCCTTTTTCATTTTTAGTTTTAGGCTTCTCTTCTTCTTTTAGACACCTTTTTTCGTTTTGGAGAGAAAGAATAAATTTAAGTTTTGCGATTCCAGTTTTTACTATTCACGTAGTAATAAAATTTCATTTGCTGCTTCAATTTGCAATTTTGTTCTCTACTGATTAATGGAAGGCTAAGTCTTCAGCGTTGTTTTCTCTTGAGGATCAAGCACATTTCTCTTTGAGGTTCTATTATTACTATTAAATTCTGATCAGTTTCTCCTCTTCACCAATTATTCTGTATTTGTTGCTATTGATCCATGCATGCTTAGTGCTTGATTAATTATCTTTGCGCTTAATTTACGTTCATGCTTAATGATCGTTCATGATTAATTGATGTATGTGTTGCTTAATCACATAATGAATGCCTTATGTTAAATTTCGCTTAGTAATTTAATTTAGGGTTGGATTAAGTGGTTGAACTGATAAAGGATAATTTCTCATAACCTAGGATAAGAGACTTACTTGTGAATCAAGGGGAAACAAGGTGTTTTAATTTTGATATTTTTGTTTTGCTCGCTGTTTAATTTACAAATACAAACAAACCCCCCCCCCCAATTCATTACTGTTTTATTACTATCTGTTATGAACGTTTGGTTGACCATTGCTCGTTGGGAGACGACCTATGATCACTTCCTAGATACTGCATTTTTAATGTTTATTTGATTCAGGTACGACCTTGATCAAATTTGGCGCCGTTGCCAGGGAGCAGTGGTCCAAAGGTTCATAATAGCTAGTGATTCGTGTTTTATGTTTAGTTGTTTTACGTTTACTTCTTTTTTTTAGTGTGTTTGTGTCGTGTTAGTGTGGTATTAGTATGTTGTGTTAGTGAGTTGTTCTGTTTTATTTGATGTCCTGTTTTGCAATTTAGTAGTACCCCTTGTTCAGCGTTTCCCTTGTTTCAGTTTTATGTTTTGCTGTGAATAGTGCTTATCGACGAAATTAGAGACTGATTTTGTGTTACTGTTCACACAACATTACATTAGCGATGTTTGTTTACAATTTAATTAGCGATTTTTGTTTTGATGGTTAGGGTTGTTATTTTTGGCTGAATTTTTGTGTGGTAAGTTCTTTTGATTCATATTTTGTGTGAAAAATACCAGGAACACTTGGTGTGGTTGATGGATTTGAGAGATTTAAAACAATTTGAGAACTTGTATTTAGCAAAACTTCAAACGGCCATAATTTTTGCTCAGGGTATCAGAATAACTATTATTATATATGCATTTGGGGTAGAAAAAAAATTTCCTATATTGTGGCAACCCGCTGAAGCCAGTTGGACTCCCAAACTCAAAAAATCAGCCGTTTACTAAGTTTTTTTATTTTTTTAAGTATTATTGTCCTATTTTTCTAAACTTTGCTTAGGTAGTTTTCATAGTTAGACTTTGAATTTGATTGAGAAGATGGCTTCCAACTCCCAAAAATTCAGTGCAAGAAATGATGCTATTGTTCTTAGAGGAGTCCATGAGGTGGCCACGGATTCATCTTCATCTACTGAAAATAAAAAGCTTGAAGGAAAACTTGATGCCTTGGTCAACCTAGTAACTCAGCTTGCTATGAATAAGAAATCTACACCTGTTGTAAGAGTCTGTGGTCTATGTTCTTCTGCAGATCACCATTCAGATCTTTGTCCTTCTTTGCAGCAATCTGGAGTCAATGAGCAACCTGAAGCTTATGCTGCAAACATTTATAATAGACCTCCACAGCAACAAAACCAACAACAACAAAATAATTATGACCTTTCAAGCAACAGATACAATCCAGGTTGGAGGAATCATCCAAATCTGAGATGGACAAGCCCTTCACAACAACAACAGTCTATCCCTTCTTTTCAGAATGTCGCTGGTCCAAGCAAGCCATATGTTCCTCCTCCAATGCAGCAACAACAACAGCAGCAACAACAAAGACAACAACCAACTAAGGCTCCTCCTCAACCTTCCTTAGAAGAGTTAGTGAGGCAAATGACCATCCAAAATATACAATTTCAGCAAGAGACAAGAGCCTCCATTCAGAGTCTGACAAATCAAATGGGGCAGATGGCTACTCATATGAATCAAGCTCAGTCCCAAAATTCTGACTAATTGCCTTCACATACTGTGCAGAATCCAAAAAATGTGAGTGTCATCACCTTGAGGTTTAGCAACCAAATTCAAATGCCTCCACAAGTAGCAGCACTTGCACCTGAACCTGTCAAGCTTCATTCTACACTTGAAAAAGAGGATGAGATAGTTGCACAAAAGAGAAAGCTTCTTAACAAAAAAATTCATGCAGGTAGACCTTCTTCTAGTAATTCTAACTTACAGCAGCCTCCTATCCCTCTTCCATTCCCACCTAGAGCGATTCCAAACAAAAAAAATGGAAGAAGCGAAAAAGGAGATCTTGTAGACCTTCAAGAAAGTAGAGGTGAACATACCTCTGCTAGATGCCATCAAGCAGATTCCAAGATACGCCAAGTTTCTAAAGGAGTTGTGCACCCACAAAAGGAAGCTCAAAGGCAATGAAAGGATTAGCATGGGTAGAAATGTGTCAGCATTGATAGGTAAATCTGTTCCTCACATTCCTGAGAAATGTAAGGACCCAGGTACTTTCTGTATACCTTGCATTATTGGGAACAATAAATTTGAGAATGCCATGCTAGATCTAGGAGCATCAGTTAGTGTCATGCCTCTGTCCATTTTCAATTCTTTATCTCTTGGACCTTTGCAATCTACAGATGTAGTGATTCATTTGGCAAATAGAAGTGTTGCTTACCTCGCAGGTTTCATAGAGGATGTGCTACTTTGGGTTGTGAACTTATTTTTCCTGTTGATTTTTATGTTCTTAATATGGAAGAGGGATTTTCCCATGATTCAGTTCCAATTATTTTAGGCAGGCCATTTATGAAAATAGCTCGAACCAAGATAGATGTTTATGCTGGCACATTGCCTATGGAATTTGGTGATATTGTTGTTCATTTTAACATTCTTGATGCCATGAAACATCCTTCTGAGGATCATTCTATTTTTTGTGCTGAGACAATTGATCAGATTGTTGATAATTATATGTTTGATTTTGATTCTGTTCTTTATGGTAGGAAACATCCATTTTTATCTGATCTGCATACCTGTCATTCCTTATGCATTGAATCTGAATTTGAGTTTGAATTTGATCTAGTGTCTGATTTTTATGCTGAGAATGAATTTGAATTTGAGTCTGGTTCTGATTTTCAGGGTGTTGTACCTCTTGATGTTAATTTTTTAGAGTCAGAATGCACTAACCATGTTGCAAGAAGTACATATACTTCTGACTTGCTTTATGAGGTACAGGCTGAGGAATCTTCTTCTTCTCCTACCATGGTTCCTCCCACTATTCAGCCACCACCCACACTAGAGTTGAAGGCCTTACCAACAACCCTCAAATATGCTTACTTAAAGGACAAGGAAAAATTTTCAGTGATCATCTCTGCCTCCCTTGATGCTAAGGAAGAGGAGAAATTGTTGCTAGTTCTCAAGAAGCACAAAAAAGCCATTGGATGGACTTTAGCAGACATTCCTGGTATTAGCCCATCTACATGCATGCATAGGATACTTTTAGAGGATGGAGCTAAGCCAGTGAGGCAGCCACAGCGGTGACTCAACCCCATCATTCTAGATGTGGTGAAAAAGGAAGTGACCAAGCTCTTGCAAGCTGGAATCATCTACCCTATTTCTGACAGCCAGTGGGTGAGTCCAGTCCAAGTGGTTCCTAAGAAGACAGGCCTCAGTTGTCAAAAATGAAAAGGATGAGCTTATCCCCACAAGAGTGCAGAACAGCTGGCGAGTCTGCATTGATTATAGGAGGCTGAACTAGGTAACCAGAAAAGATCATTTTCCCTTGCCTTTCATTGATCAAATGCTTGAGCGATTGGCAGGTAAGTCCCATTACTGTTTTCTTGATGGTTTTTCTGCTTATCTACAAATTCTTATTGCTTCCGAGGATCAAGAAAAGACCACATTCACCTGTCCCTTTGGCATTTTTGTCTATAGGAGGATGCCCTTTGGCCTATGCAATGCTCCTGGTACCTTCCAGCGGTGTATGCTTAGCATTTTCAGTGATTTTTTAGAGAGTTGCATAGAGGTGTTTATGGATGATTTTACTGTTTATGGATCCTCTTTTGATACATGTTTGGATAGTCTGGATAGAGTTCTTAGTAGATGCATTGAAACTAACCTTGTGCTGAATTTTGAAAAATGTCACTTCATGGTAGAACAAGGTATAGTTTTAGGGCATATCATTTCCAGTAGGGGCATAGAGGTAGATCCTGCAAAAATAAATGTTATTTCACAATTGCCTTACCCCTCTTGCATGCGAGAGGTTCATTCTTTTCTTGGTCATGCAGGGTTTTATAGGCGCTTTATCAAGGATTTTAGCAAGGTGACCCTTCCACTATCCAATTTGCTGCAAAAGGAGGTGGAGTTTGATTTTGATTACCGGTGCAAAGAGGCCTTTGATTGCCTCAAGCGTGTGGTGACTACCACCCTTATCATTCAGGCACCTGATTGGACAGCCCCATTTGAGCTAATGTGCGATGTATCCAATTACGCATTGGGGGCTATCCTTGCTCAAAAGATTAATAAGCTGCCTCAAGTGATCTACTACGCCTCCAGAACTTTGGATGCTACTCAAGCAAATTACACTACCACAGAGAAGGAGCTATTAGCGATAGTTTTTGCTCTTGAGAAATTTCGTTCATATTTGCTTGGTACTTGTGTTATTGTTTATACTGACCATGCAGCTCTGAAGTACTTGTTGAAGAAGGCTGAATCAAAGCCTAGATTGATCAGGTGGATGCTTTGGCTCCAAGAGTTTGATTTGGAGATCCGTGATCGGAGTGGTGCACAGAACCTCGTGGCTGACCATCTGAGTAGGATTGAGTATGCGTCTGAGGACTCACCCATTCGGGATGATTTTCTGGATGATCATTTGTACATTCTGTATAGTATTTCTGATTCCTTCCCCACTCCCTGGTTTGCTAATATTGTGAATTTTTTGGTTGCTTCTGTTTTTCCTCCCTTAGCATCTAAAGCTCAAAATGATAAAATTAAGAGCGATGCTAAGCATTATATTTGGGATGACCCCTATTTGTGGAAGTTGTGCAGTGACCAGGTTATTAGGAGATGCATTCTAGACCATGAGATTGACTTAATCCTGTAATTTTGTCATTCTTCCGCACCAGGTGGCCATCTTGGCATACAGAGGACAGCTGCAAGGTGCTTGACTGCAGTTTCTATTGGCCCACCATCTTCAAGGATGCGTGGAGAATTTGTAGCACTTGTGAGCCTTGTCAGAGAGCAGGCGGCTCACCTTCATAAAGACAGCAAATGCCTCAACAACCCATGTTATTATGTGAGGTGTTTGATGTCTGGGGTATAGATTTTATGGGGCCTTTCCCTGTCTCTTTTGGTTTTGTTTATATTCTCCTTGTTGTTGATTATGTTTCAAAATGGGTGGAAGCCAAACCCACCAGAACTAACGATGCTAAGGTTGTTGAGGATTTTGTTAGATCTAATCTGTTTTGCAGGTTTGGAGTCCCTAGAGCCATCGTTAGTGATCAAGGCACCCATTTTTGTAACAGATCCATGTAGGCCTTGCTCAAAAAGTATGGGATTATGCACAGAATTTCCACACCATACCACCCCCAAACTAATGGGCAGGCTGGGATTTCAAACAAGGAGATAAAAATTATCTTGGAGAAGATTGTATAGCCGAACAGAAAGGATTGGAGCACCAGGCTAGATGATGCTTTTTGGGCGCATAGGACTACCTACAAAGCACCCATAGGAACGTCTCCTTATCGGGTTGTCTTTGGCAAGGCATGCCATCTTCCTGTAGAGATAGAGCACAAAGCCTACTGGGCTGTAAAGACTTGCAACTTCTTTATGGACCAGGCTGGAGAGGAAAGGAAGTTGCAACTAAGTGAGCTAGATGAGATCCGTTTAGAAGCCTATGAGAATTCCAAATTCTACTAGGAGAAGACCAAGAAGTTCCATGACAGCTTGATAGCTAAGAAGGACTTTGTGGTTGGACAAAAAATTTTATTGTATAACTCTAGGCTCGGACTCATGAGTGATAAGTTGAGGTCAAAGTGGATTGGTCCTTTTGTGGTGACTAATGTTTTTCCTTATGGTATAGTTGAGATCAAAAGTGAATCCACAGATACAAGCTTCAAGGTCAATGGACACCGGCTGAAACCATTTCTCACAAATCTCTCCTTAGTGGATGTAGTGGTGGAGGAGACCTCCTTACTTCACCCTACTTCTTTTTCGCCATGACATAGGGAGTTTTCTTTCTTCTGTCTCCTTCTTTACTTTTATTGCACTTGTCCAAATTTTATTGATTGCTTTGATTATTCTTGATCTTATGATTGTGCTACATTGAGGACAATGTGTTGTTTAAGTGTGAGGGGGGGGGGGGGGAGAAGATTGTTCTTTAATTTTGTTGGGTATTCTAGTTTAATTTTATTAGGTTTTCTAGTTTAAGTTTGTTAGGTTCTAGGTTAATTTTGTTATTTTGGTTTTATTTTTGTGTACAACATTGCATGTTCCTCTTTGAATTTTGGGTTATGTACAGGTAATGGGTAATTGTTTTTGAAATAGGAGTTTCTTGGCATTTTGTGAATTGAAACCCTTGTTTGTCTCTACATGTCAAGTTAGTTTTGAAGGTTCGAATTGAAAGTGATAGATTTACCTTTGGTGAGAATTTGAGCCATCATCATCTATTTTATTCGGTGTGTTTTGCTCCATTGATTGCTTGCACAATAGCCTTGGCTTGACTCTTGTTGATACTTCTTGCTTCACATGCATGTTGGAAGATGATTTAGGCATTTTATTCTTATAAGCCTCTAGCCAAATGAGCCTACCTTGAATTAATTCCTTTGATAGCTCCTTTGAGCCTATGTTCCCCTTTCTTTGTTTTGAGCTCATTACAAGCCTTAAGTGAAAAACCATGATTTCACCCTACCCTTAAGGAATTTTGGAGCTTTGGAATTGTTTTGGGAATAAGTGTGAGGGGGGGGGGGGGGGGGGTATGTTTCATTGGATGATATGTTTTTGTTGGCCATGCTTGATGATGTATTTTGGCCATGCTTGATGTATATACATATATTGCCTAATCATTGCTTTATTTTTCAAATGCTTTCAATTGCTACTGTTCACGTTAAAAAAAAAAGAGAAAAAAAAAAGAATGAAGTTGAATAAATTAGGTCTTGGTTTGAAGACTTGGATTGGTTTAAGGACTTGGTTGATTTTGTTTTGGGTTTACTTTTTAATTTTGGTTTTGGGGTTTACTACTTTTTCTTACTTCCCACTTATTCCCCATTGCTCCTCTATTCCTTTGGATTTTAGCTACTATCTTATACTTTCATCTACCTTGTCCTTGGCTCCATTACAACCTTAAAAGACTTTTTGATCCTCATGTGCATGTGTTTGTGATGTGGTTGTCAATTTTAGAGTCTTGCCAAGTCTATGTGGTGTTTGTTTTCATGAGTGCTTTGATAGTAAAGAGTAGCCTAGACACTTGAGAGATAGAGTGCATATCTTGTGAGGGTTTATCACTTTTTATTCTTGAGCTGATTGACTATCTTGCCATGTTTGAGATGCTTGGATGATTTTCATGACGGCCTTGATTCTTTAACTCTTTACGTGTTGGATGTTACCCATTCTTTTCATTCCTTGAGATTCATTGATAAATATGTAATTGTTGTTGTGTCTGTTTCTCTTTAATGTCTCTGGATTTGTCCCTTGTTTTGTTTTTTTTTTTATTTTGCCCAGGAGTGCAAAAAGCTAAGTGTGAGGGGATTTGATGTGTCATCATTTTCTCCTATTTCTTAACCCTTTTTGTCACCATTTTAATTACTGATGAATCTTAATTGTCAAATTAATTATGTAGTTTATCATTTGGGCCTATTGGACTAATTTTGTGTTTTTAATTTAATTTCAGGAGAATTATAAGCAATTGGGCTTGAATCCAGAATTGGGCTTGGACTTGAAAAGAGCAGAATATTTTATTCTACCAAATCTTATCTTATCTAGATTTTATCTCATCTAGATATTATTTTATCTAGATCTTATCTTATCTTATCTAGATATTATTTCATCTAGATTTTGTCTTATCTTATCTTATCTAGATTTTATTTTATTTATGGGCTTGGACTTAAAACAGATTTGTAAGTCTATATAACAACACCAAGGTTCTAGTTTTAGGGCTCTCTCTCTCTCCTTTTTCGTTTTTAGTTTTAGGCTTCTCCTCTTCTTTTAGACATTTTTTCGTTTTGGAGAGAAAGAATAAATTTAAGTTTTGTGATTCCAGTTTTTACTATTCACGTAGCAATAAAATTTCGTTTGCTGCTTCAATATGCAATTTTGTTCTCTACTGATTAATTGAAGGCTAAGTCTCCAGCATTATTTTCTCTTGAGGATCAAGCACAACTCTCTTTGAGGTTCTATTATTACTATTAAATTCTGAACTGTTTCTCCTCTTCACCAATTATTTTGTATTTGTTACTATTGATCCATGCATGCTTAGTGCTTGATTAATTGTCTCTGCGCTTAATTTACGTTCATGCTTAATGATCGTTCATAATTAATTGGTGTATGTGTTGCTTAATCACATAATGAATGCCTTATGTTAAATTTCGCTTAGTAATTTAATTTAGGGTTGGATTAAGTGGTTGAACTGATAAAGGATAATTTCTCGTAACATAGGATAAGAGACTTACTTGTGAATCAAGGGAAAACAACGTGTTTTAATTATGATATTTTTTTTGCTCGCTGTTTAATTTACAAAGACAAACAACCCCCCCCCCCCAATTCGTTACTATTTGTTATGAACGTTTTGTTGACCATTGCTCGTTGGGAGACGACCTAGGATCACTTCCTAGATACTGCATTTTTAATGTTTATTTGATTCGGGTACGACCTCGATCACCGAACCAGTTCCACTATTGGATTGATCATACAATTGACACGGGAGGACCCAGCCAAACTTGGACAGTTAGCCACCGGATCCTGGTTGGACCGGTCTGACTTGACCGGTTTTACAAAAAAAATAGACCACCTCTACGGCATCATTTTGATGTCTTATTATTATCAATTTTTATCTTGGATTTTGAAGTATGGATGAATATTTTTTACTTAAATAATATTAGTTATATACTTATATATAGATACATATATAATTTTAAATTTTTATAATATATCAGGTCAAACCAGCCCAATGACTGGTCCAACACTACCGACCCACTCATCAACTATTTTGATTGGGTCAATGACCGAATTGAGTTTTACAACTATAGTTGTAAACATAACGTTACAATAAACACTTAAAAATAAAAAAAATAAAACTAAGTTAAAAAAATATAATAATAAACATAATATTGATTAAAAAGCTTATTATTATGTTTATTCTAATTTATGCTTGATTTTCTATTTCTTAAAGTATTTAGTATAATGTTATATTTGCAACAATTAAAAAAAATTAACAGATAAATAAATTTATCATATTTTTTTCACTTTTAAAATTAAAATTTTAATTTTCATCCTTTAAAGATAAACTATCAACAGTGAAGCATGAGAAGAAAATAGTTATTAAAAAATAAAAATGAAAAATCTTTACTCCTCATTCAATGATTCAAGTCTTACCCACGTGAACCCTGTATTCTGAATCTGGAACAGCGGTCCCCGTCCGATCAACATATAAGGTACGACCACAAATCAGTAACTACCACGTGTCTTATCATTCCTACAACTGCCATCTGTATATGGAGCACAACAAGGGAAGGCGTTAACTGGCTGGAACTGTGAATATTCATCCGCCATGTGGCGCCATCTGATTGGATGACTTTGCTACTAGTCACGAGAAGAGCCCGCCTTGTGATCAGGTGTTGAACGATGTTTGACATAGCATCATTTTCATTGTCCCTAATTCTCACCAATCTCACACTCAAAAGATTTTGTCACTTTGTAACAAGGGAGGTGTTACTAAGATTTAATAAAGGACAAAAAAGTTTGAATGATAAACTATACAGTATTTTTAACAATTTTAATATACTATTATTATATTTTTATTTAATATTTATGAATATTTCTATAATTTAAACCCATGCATTAAGTAAAGTAATTTTACATTATTATTTACTCATATATCATCATTAATATAATTTTTAAGATAATTATTATAGTTATTATAGATGATAAAACAATATTAAATGAAGTTTTAAATTTAATTTACACTTTTATTATATAACTTATTTTTTCTATTTATTAACAAGACATTATTTTTATAGCCCCATTTGTTGTCCTATTTCTCACTCCCACATCTAAGTTAACTTTGTTTTTTCTTCCTTGAATGTTGTCACATTGTAACAAGTGGAATTGTTAAGATTTTTAAGAAAGCAAATTGTTTGAATGTTAAATTAAATTTCAAACAATTTTAATATTCTAATATTATGTTTTTATTTAATATTTTGAAGTTTTAAGTTTTCTTAGTATTTAAGAATATTTATTAACAAGACCTTTTATAACTATTTTTTTATGTAATGACTACTTTTTTTAGTAATGAGAATTTTCCATTTCTTTTCATTCACTATAATAATAATGATGCCAATTGAGTTAAGTTCAAGGGAAGCGATTGTATGCTTGAGTGCAAATTAGCTTATTTAGTTTACTAGACTTTTCTTATAATTCACTAAGGTTGTTACAAAATTCAATTTATCTAATTTAAGTATATTAATGCATTAAAATCTATTTATATATATATATATATATAAGATATATTTATTAAATTCTTAATTGAAATTGTAAGAAAGATAAAGAAAAAATCAACCAGGGCAACCAAAAATCAAATCAAATTCAGATTTTATCATTCATGAGGGAAATCTTGCTCAATCATAATATTGAGATCTCACATGATTTTATTTGTGTGAAAGATTTTGATAGAATTTTACTATAAAATGAATAGTACAAAATTTCGAAACAATATAGAGTATATCGATATTCCTTTTTATGACTTTACATTTCCTAATTTCTAATGTTATACAAAATTTTTATACTACAAAAAGTAGATCATCAAATGTATTTTTATTGAAATTCAGAATTTTTTTATTATGAAAATCTCCCTTATTAAATGTAACAAATATTTTACTCTATTATTTTTACAAATACTAGTCAATGCTTAAAGAACATTTAATAAAAAAATATTAATTATTTTGAATACATAAAGAAAAAGAATATACCATACTATAATATTGGGTCTTTAAAATGATTAAACAAATGCTTGAGACATCATTTTTATATGCTAATAATGTGGGTTAGAGAAACAGCTTAGAAGTTAGAACTAGAAGGTGTTAGAATATTCTCTTATGCTCTTATTTATTAAACTGACAGCAACTTCTGTTGTTTCTTCCTTCTTAGTTATAGTGCCTCTATCATCATCATTCCTCTCATTGCACCATAAAACAAATAACACAAAGGCCTTTAAAAAAAAAAACACAAAGAGAGAGAGAGAGGTCTTCTCAAACCAGGTAAATTGAGATTTACCCATTTCAATTTTCCTCTATATTTTTTCTGAGTTATATTTTTTATCTTCATTCTTATTTGAAAATTTTGAAATCTGGATTCATTTTTTTCTTCAAGGTTTTTAAACTTTTCGATTTTATTACTTTCTAAATTGTCTCTGTTTCTCTCTGTTTCATGAGAAATATCAGTCATCATGGTGTAGGAGATTTGAATTTTATGCTTCTGAGTTATTTGTAGTCTATTAGCGTGTTTGGTTTCACATCACCGACGTGATTTTCTGGGAATGTGATTTCATGAAGCTACTAGTTATAGCTTCTACATATCTCAGACATGATTTCTTATTTCTCAAACTGATTTCCAACACGCTATATATTTCATGTGAAAGAAAAGACACATAAATTATTATAAAGTTTGTAATGTTTATTAAACTTCGTTTTTGTGTAGCATGAGAAGATCTAAGTGCACGTTCGGTCAATTTTTTTAAAAAATAACAGTAAAAAATTATGATATTTTAAAACCAAATTCTGGTATAGCTAGGTGGATGGTTGTTATTTTCACGAGTTAAGCTCTCTCTTGGTGAGAGGGGTGTTTGTGTTTATTTGCCTTTATCTCTTAACGGCAAATTTGTAATATTTTTCCTTTTTTTTCATCTGGAAAATTTTAATTTGTTGCCAATATGTATTGACAATAACTTAGTGCATATGACCCAAGCATGAAAATTGGTAGATAGACTGCCAAAGTTAGGTAACAATTGTAATTGAAAGTGTAACCACATGCATCTGAAAAAGGTGCTAACTCTGTTATATTTATACTTGCCTATTTGAAACCTTACTGAATTTTCGTTTTCTTCTCGAGTGTCATTAAACTCTCCCGATTTTAGAAGATTAATTTGGGTAGATGAGTGTGAATGACTTGATTTGTGTATGTAATTCAAAACAGAATGCAGGTCTCACTTGTTTGCATGTTCCTTTTTATGAATCTCAAGTTCATTATTGATGTATTTTGTTGTATTAGTGTGCTTTCTGCCATCAGCTGATTGATTGTTTGATTAAATTTTATTTCTTTTACATAATGTGTTGCCATCTCTGGTTTCAATTTATTCTTGATTTTTGACAATCTTACATTTCTGTCATACTTGTTTAGTTCTTCTTGGTAATGAATCGTTTATTTTTAAGAACTCTAAAAACAACTAGACAACCTGAGAGAAATGTAATTGATGTGTTAAATACTTTGTTTTTAATCCAGTCCTGTTTAAATATGATCAAAACTCACCTAATGCCTTATGGTTTCGGGTTAAGCACCAAGATGGATTACTCCACAATACATGTGGTAGCCCTGCCTATGTTGCTCCGGAAGTGATAAACAGAAGGGGTTATGATGGAGCCAAAGCTGATATATGGTCATGTGGGGTGATCTTGTATGTTCTATTGGCAGGGGAGACTTCAAATTTCCTAACTGGTTTGCACCAGATGTACGCAGATTGCTGTCGAAAATCTTGGATCCAAACCCAAAGACAAGGATATCAATTGCCAAAATCATGGAAAGTTCTTGGTTCAAAAGGGGGTTAGAGAAGTCTACCATTACTCGGAACTAAGACCAAGAACTGGCTCCTCTTGATGCATTATTTGTGAAAAAATTGTTTTAGAATGTGAAAAAATCTCATCAGTCTAAACTTTAAAGTTAAGATCAAGAGAAATTTATAAATATTTGATTTCTCAACCTAGCAAGACTTTATTTAATAATAACAAAATCATGACAGAAATTCAAAGCGAAAAATATCTCAAATATAGTCTACACATATAAAAGAATTTGATGTCAGAATAAAAATATAAAACTCAAATAGCCTTCTTTGATGGAGAAACTCGAATACTAATTTAAGAGTGTATTTCAATTTACTCCCTTCTAAACTCAAATATGAATAAATTTAACTAAACCCAAATCTTTTCTGTTAATTTTATTTTTCAACAAAACATAACGCATAAATTAGAAATATGATTAATTGTTTTATTCGTATTAAAATTATTTTAATTTTAATATAATATTTTATATTACTTTTCTTATATTTATTATGAAGTAAAAATATTTAAAAATTAAAGTAAGAAAATATTGTCATAATAGAAATAAAATAATTAATACTATAAAAGGAATGCATTATTATCAGTAAATCTTTTATCATTACAAAATGAAACACATGTATTAAATAAATTTATTAATGATATAACACATCTAATTTCATGAGGTTAGTTAAGTGGAATTGGATATAGTCTTATATCTAACTAATATAAGGTTTAAGTTTATATATTAAAGATAAAATAAGAAGAAAATATAAAATGTTAGAAGCTAGCGTTTTTTAAAATGTAAATTTAAGTAACCTTTTAAAAAATGTTAAAAACTATTGAAAAAACTTGTTTACTAAATAGTCAAACAAGTTTTTTAACCACTAAAGAAAGTGAGAAGTCATTTGAAATGTATTGACAAACATATCTTTAAACAAGATTGAAAAAAAAAACTAGGCAATATCCTTAAGCAACCATTAAACTAGGACTAAGAAACTAAAAATTAATTTCTTTATTAGAAAATACAACAGAACATTTCTTTACGAATCTAACTAGATTTTAAACTTGTGCATTGTACCAATAATGGTTGACACAAATAGTAATGACTTGTATTTCTTAACCAAATGGTTTAGAATTTGAATTTTGGTTAACCTTTATGCATAAAATTAAAGAAAAAACACATGCTAATTGATCCCGAAAAACATAATATTAATGAATTAAAGATTTCAATGTCCTTACATATATGTCAAAGTGGGTGATTTTTACTAAATAAAACCAATAAAATAAATAAATAATAGATACTAATATACTATATTAAGTTTTGACAGTTAGATATCCCGATAATTTTTTATTTATATTAGAAAAAATAGGCTTCCAGGTATGAAAAATAGGACTCAGAGAGAAGGGGAGTGGCGGATACAAGCCAGATCTTGAGAATGGTAATTAGGAAAAAACAAACCCAGACCCCCTCCCATTCCTAAGGAAGAACTTATTCTCAGCCTCTACACTCTCCTTACAAGCTATCCATTCCATTATGCCAACCTATGTTCCTTTTCCACTTCAGCTAGTGCTTCTTTCTGCTGTCATACACAAGCATGTCTTGTTTTTGAGGCTCATTTGTCCTTTCTTTTTCTATTTCCCACCCCCTCTTTTCCCTATCCTTTTATATACCTTCATTATGGACCTATCAAGTTCTAACCAGGAAAATTCCAAAAACATTTCTAACCCAAATCTCCAAATTCACATGATGTCAAATCAGAAACAAACTAAATAAATAAGAAAATGTGATTAAAAATAATATATAACACTACAGAGAAAAAAAATCAGAAAATTATTTTTCCATGCATACCATAAAGAGATTACAAAGTCAAAAAATATATATTTTCATGGGAGAAATGTTCATGTGAACACAATAATTACCTTGACTCCGCATAGTGATATTTTGTTGCATATCATTGCAGCAACTTCTTCAAGAGAATGACTTGAGTATTTCCCACCTCTAGCTTCTTCTTCAATTTTATTTGCAGAACTGTTGGAATTTGAATCAGTGGGAACTTGGGAAGACTGGAAAAGCCAAAAACGGCACCACAAGTGATAGCGTAGCAAAGGAACCAGTTGCAGAAACGGAGGATGAGAATGCAGCAAGCAAGCAACAGAAGCAAGGGTGCAATTAGAAAACAAGACCAAGAGAGCAATTACAAGGCCCACTTACCTCAAGGATTAGTGTGAAGCAAGCAGGTTCACCATATCTAGAAGTAGTGGCGGACCTACATCCATATGAGGTTGTGCACTTGCACCCTCTCATTTTTTAAAATACACCAAATTTATATATAAAATTTTATATTTTTATATTTTATTTCATCTATATTTATATAATTGAACCTACTGATTTTATTTTTTATAATTTGTACCCACTGATTTAGGATCTTGGATCCGCCACTGTCTGGTATAATGATGTTGGTCGTGTAGAGGTAGACAAACTTAACCATTTTTTTATATTCTGTAGCACAAAAAGACAAATTTGATTATTGAGAAATCAGTATAAATAATACTATGTAATAACAACATCAATCAATGGAATATACAACTGTTCCTTCCCTTATTCTTTTCTCTATGGAGGCCCTGGTCCTTGAAAACCAGCTTCTATCTTCTTTCCTATCAACAAGTATATAGCATATATAATTATGTATGATAATTTTAAGAAAATAAACAACACTAATATCAAATATATAGAATGGCAAAATACAAAAAAAAAAAAAAACAAGATCATATCTACATTTCCAAAAGTATCTTATGGAATCTAGATTACTGAGAAAGAGAAATTAAAAACTTGAAAGAAGAATTAAAATGATATTAAAAGCCTCATTATTCTATTAAAAACAACAGTAAAATAAAGAAATTCTAATAATTCGTAGTCAAATTTAACTATCAATTAAACTCAATTTTCGCAGTTATCAAGTAGCAGAAGTTTTTGTTGTGAAAGCATTAAGAGTGTTAGTGACATTAAATATCGTCGCAAAACTTTTTGCAACAGATGATATTACAGTGGACTGCAGCAACAATTTTCTTGCTAGCAAAGTAAGGGATTAACAAATTGTTTATGGTACGACAATTAGTCATCATGAAGGGACAACTAACATAAACTTAATTGCACGACAACATTTGTTGGATATGATTGAACATTTTGATACAACATAAAGACCTTAACTTGTAAAATTTGAAGGGGGGCATGCTTCAAGCACAAATAAAAAGCTCTCATTCTGACCTAAGGAGACATTTTATACAATACACTTCACGTGAGTGCTCTGGATTGAAGTAGCCTCCATTTTGAAAAAGCTTTTTTCCAAAATATGTTTGTTGTCTTTGTATTGTTCTTTAGAATTAAAGTCTATTATGCCAGTAGTGCATATGGTTTGTCTCAAGTAAATCACTAAAGATTGAACTCGTTTCATAGTATATTAATTTGATAGTTATGTTTCTTAAGTGAGAAAATATTGAGATTCTTAGAGCATCTTTGGTTGAAGAATCCATTTTGGATTCTTGGATTATTTTTTATGGGTCATATGATGCTATATAGAATGCAACAACTTCTATCATTTTTTGCTCCAGTGATAAAATTCAATTTGAATTCTTAGATTTTACTTGCACAGAAAAAAGAGAAGAGTTTTTTAGAGTTCTTCTCCTATAATCCAACCTTCATCATGAAATACTCTTGAATAAAAATAATGGTAGTTTTAGTACACAAGGGTTCTTGAGCTCAATCAAGAACCCCATTAAAGATGTTGTTAGGCTTTTGGCAAACTATACATGTTGTGCTACTCATTAGCATACCCGTGCTAACCTTTCATAGGCTTGGGTGACATAATAGATAAAAGCTATTTATATATAAATATTTAAAAATATTAAATATATTACATAAAATATAGACCAATAATATCATTAAAAATGACACATTTTAATATGTTAAGCAAATAAGATAATTTTAACCAACCTTGATTAGAAGCAACAGTGGGAGCTGTGTTCAACGAGTTGCTGGGAACCGTTTTGGAATTTAAAAACAAAACGGTTTGCTTCAAATCATCTTTGGTGCACCTCCGATATCCACTCTAGTAGCTATATCTCCCGTGATCAAGGAGATAGATCAGCAAAACAATGAGTTGCAGCTTCCGAAGGAGGAACTCCAATCGTTTATCAGAAAGATGGAGGAGGGGACACAACTTGTTTTCGAGTGTTCAAAAATCCGGTGGCTAGACTTTGTGACTAGGGCTTGTTACAAGGACATGTTACAAGGACAAACTGGACCGGTTTTTCGACGAGCTCGAGAAACTATTTGCCATCGACATGCAAGCTCAGATGGCAAGAGATCAGAGGATACATTGCTTAAGGTTAGGAGAATACTTAGGGTTGTTGAGAAAACGTGCTTCGACCCTGGGGAGGCAATTGAAAACACGCTGTTAATGTTTTTGACGTGTATTTCTGTCTTTGCTGTGAAGCTAATAAGGACAATTTCTGCTTTGAGATGGATTTTTCCAACGCTAATAAGGGTAGCTTTTATGTTTTCTTCCACTAAACAGGAGCAGTTTTCACTTGATAAACAATTGAAGAGGAGAAAACGCTACTTGCTCTCTGCCAGGAGTCTCACAGTTTTTTGGGGAGAGGGAGACACTCCTAGGTATTGGGGGTGGGCTGGGGTCAGGTAATTATTTCTTGTTTTCTGATTAATTAGTTAATTGTGCCAATATTTTTATTTGGTTTAATTACTCCGTTACTTGAATTCGTATATGTTGATTTTTAAAAATAAAAATATGATTTAAGAGATATAAATAACTTTCATGATTGAAGAGTTTTTGATAATAATTGTTGTAATGGAAAAGTAGTTTCTAGTATTAGTTAAAGGACAAAACTAAAAAATATGTGCACCAAAGAATAGGGGATGGTTGGATTTTATGTTAGAATCTTACGGCAATTTGAACATACTATCTCTTCTATTTTTTCTTTTAACACTTAATTTTTTTTATCATTAAATTAATTTTATATCTTTAGATATTTTATTTATTATTATTAATTATTAAAAGAAAGTGCAGAGAGTATTGTTAGCATTTCTATTATTATTAATCTGAAATTGAACAATGTATGTATTCAACAAAACATCGCTGATTGAACATAACTATGTATGTATTTAATTTGTTTTGTTATTGTTTTAGGCAGGTATTTGGAGGTGACTGAAATCGTTAGTGTGCCCTGGCTAAAAATCCTGGGCAGGATCAAAACTGGGATGTTGTCCCCAAATACATTGTACGGGGCATACCTTGTGTTTAAAGAAAGCAGTGATGGTGCCTAAGGGTTCAAGAACATGCCCGTTGAGGTGTCCATTGGGGTTATCGGAGAGGTTACAGATTCAAGAATTGTGAACTTGGTAGTAGGAAGCTCGGAGTCCAGTATCCAAAGGAGAGTGACGATGGTGGACGGAGGTCGAATTAGGTGACTTTTTCAACGGCAACGGAGAGAACAAGGAGGTGGAGATAGGTCTATACGACACCAAGAATCATTATGGTCGGAAAGCGGGTGGCATTTTCGTTGAAGGAATCGAAATAACATGAAAGTTAAAATAAACTTGGGTCTTGTTAGCCATTGTTAAGAAACTATGAGAAAAAAGTATTTTTTACGAAAATCATAAGAGAATATAAAGACACTGTTTAGCATTTTTCAATAAACTTTTACATTTATACTACTTAATATGCGTGTAGCTTTTTTTAATAAAAAAATGAAATTAATCAATGGATCTTTTGGTTATGGTGGTATTTTAAGCAACCTTCGTGGCCAATGGATTTCGGGATGCTCAGGATCATGTGGACTGGATTGTGTACCAATTTCAAGGCTGTGAACTCCTTGCCATCTTGTATGGTCTCTGTCATGTCTGGAATATAGGCTTAGGGATGTAGTTTGTGAGTATGATTCTACAGTGGCTCTTAAACTCATCTTGGAAGAAACCAGCAAGTTTCACCCTCATGCTCTTAAACTCATCTTTCGACGCTTTGTGTTGTATGTACAATGTATCTCATGGTGGCGTATCTTTGTTTCATAGTTGGATAGTGGTTGCATAACTTACAAAAAAATTAACACATTTTTATAAGCAAATTAATGAAGAGTTTTCTTGTAAAATGGATCGTATACATTATGTTGGTATAAAGTAATTAATAGTGACTCTGGACCGTTATGGCAAATAAAACTAGACTTATTTGGCTCACCCCAATGGGTTAGATTAGGCAAAAAAATGTAAGCAAAAAAAGAGGCCTATTAAGATCTCCATCTGATTAACTATTTTTATTTTTTGTAAATTTATATATTTTTTTAGTATTTTATATATTAAACATGTTTAATTTTTTATTTATTTTGTGTTTATGGTTGTTGGCCCTACATAGAGTTTGGGGGACTAACAAATTTGTAATGCTAAAGAAATTGGGGCCAACCTAGATCAATATATTGTTGATGTATCATAAATCATTACTAAAAAAAGACTTTTAATGATCATTCTACAAGTTTTTAACAATAATTTCGAATCAATGTTAAAATTATTATTGTTGAAAGTCAAACATTTTCAATGAAAGTTTTAAATTGATGTGGAAAACATCTTTTTATATTAGTTCTATCTAAAATCAATGTAGAAAGTATTTTTTTAATAAAAAAAAATATATGACCATTTTTTTAACTAGTGTTTCGTAATCTCCTCATATAAACTAACCGAATGTATGGATCCTCTGATTCATCTGCTTGATCTAACAAGTAGGAGTACTCCATCAACTCGTTCAAGCAATTTAAAATTCAGTCAATTGACACTACAAATTAAGGTATCAACATGGCATAATAGTAGACCTCGGCGATATTCTAAATCGTAGTCATTGACTCAGATTTACATTAAAAGAAATTGCTCACAGTACCTTGTCCATGTAGCGTTTAAGGAGAATAGGTACACCAGACTTGGGTTTGAGTCCTCCAAATAAGCACCCCACGAGTCTTCCCACTATGGAGGACTTCACTACAACTAAGGCCCGACGTGGATCCTGGTTTGTCCACTCCTAAAACTACTGCTTTTCTCCTACCCTGTGGGCAAAGCATCTTATTTAAATGGCATTCAACAAGTTTGCATCGGATAAGAGTTTATTATTGAAAATTGCAATCAAACCTGTCTCAATTTGACAGGAATTAGCTTTATTTTCATGAAGTACTAGGAATTTCAAATTAGTTTGACACAAAAGAAAACTATTACTGGTGCTACTTTTAGTCGATTTTCTAGCTTTGTGCTAGGTTGATCCTTGAAATTGTGCTGCAGTTATTCATTTAATCACAATATTTTGTCCGCCTATAAACCATAGTGCAAGCTTGATCCTTGATATATATATATATATATATATATATATATATATATATATAGAGAGAGAGAGAGAGAGAGAGAGAGAGAGAGAGAGAGAGAGCATAGGCTTCTTTCACCAATGATGCCATGCCAACACATTTGAATCAATAATCTGCTCCCCCACCAGTCATCTCTATGATAACCTGAAGCACATATGACAAGGAAAATTCAAGATTGGATTTTATAAGAGGGTAGACCTGGCTCACAAATTTGTTTTCACTTTCTCGAGCATGAACAAATTTAGTGAGTTCAAACTTTTTTGGACTCACTTGTCGTTGGACCGGCCCTATTCAGGAGACATACACGTGTTGGAAGCAGTCTACAAGCATCCTTTTCTTGTTCAGAAGTTACAGTTGATGTTGTTGGACAATTTTTTTCTGACACATTATCAAATAATTGGGAGACATTAAATTTTGCATCATCTCTCTCAAAGAAGCTGTCTTCAGCTGGTTCTGGATTCTCTGGCCTGAACCTGTTAGTTTGTCTTCTCATACTCTGCCTGTAGATAATTCTTAAAGATATGTAAGCAGGTTTTTTCATTCTCTAAATTGCTCACAAACTCTAAGCTATTCAAATCCAATCAGAAAGTGAAGTATATGTGTTTATCTATTCTTTTCAATATTCTTTTTAACATCAACTTGTTCAGTCAGTGTTAGTAATATACATAACTAAGGCATGATATAGCAAGCAAACCCAATCTCATACCTCTGATTGTCCACCTTTTCAGTGGATTTGACTTGTTTAATCAGTGATAGCATATGCAGAAGCTGCACGAAAGAAAGACCTCTTTAAAGATTATTTACATTGAAATTAATTACACACACACAGAGTAGCTAGGTCCACTACACTACATTGAGGTTTGGAAATGCTCTCATGCACCTAGCAGTAGTTGAGAAAAAAAGTGAATTGTTATTAATCTTTCAATAATAAGAAAAATTATGTTAATTAAGTAAATGCCAAGGAAACTAAATATACTTCGTACGTAGTTCAGCTTCTTTCCCGTTGCGACTCACAATCAAGGAACAAAATGAATTCATTAATTTGAAAGGGAAAACGATAATTCTTTAACCAATTTTGGAGAGAAAATTAACTCTGAAATTAATCAAATCAATTTGACAATTAAAAACTGCCACCAAACTTGACTTTAATATTTCCTTTATATATATATATATATATATATATATATATATATATATATATATATATATATATATATATATATATATAGAATGACAAATACCGATTATTTCGAACAGTTTTCGGAATTTTTAATCAACATTTCCTTAAAATATGTGTCATCATTCCACCTTTGGTTTCATGTTACTACTAAAAGATACGATGGTTCTAACCCACTAAAGACAGTTTTATATCGTCTTTGAAGCTTTTTAATCATCCTAATCACTTTTTAATCACATTCACGAGTTATTTATTTTTTTGACAGAATCCTTTTAGATATGATAGCAACTGATTTTTTATCAATTAAAATTATTTTTTAAGGAGGTGTGAGTGTCGGTGTGAGGTTTGTGGTTGTTAGAATTTGACTAAATTCCTCTCAAAAAACATTTGACCTAATTTATAGCTCTGTAAGTTTTTGCTTTGAGCAATTACCTCAAATCCAAAATCATTAGCGTTAAAATAACAATCCCTGCAAATCTTCTAAAAAAATTCACAAAACGCACACATACACAAAATAGAAGGAAAGAATGGAAACTCAAAAGTGAAAGTGAAGCTTCAAAATGCACTGTGTTTTACTAACCTCAAGCCATGAAAGATTGGGATCTTAACTTTGTGATCCTTCAGCAGCGCTGAGGTGGTGGCCGAGTCAAAGAAAGAGAGAGGAAGCATAAGAGAGTGGAGGGAGAAATGAAAGGAATTTCAAAGGACACACAACGATGAAAATTCTGTAAGTAGAAAACAAAAATGACGGTGTTTTTACACATAAAATCATCATCGTTTTTGTTCCCCCTAATTACAGAATTTCCATCATCGTACATTTTAAGACGGTTCTGTATAACCGTCTTAGAATGTCATCATAAAAAAACAATTTTCTAATAGTGTGCAGTCAGTTGATAATTGTTTGTTTAAAATAATATTTGTTTGATAAATATTTCTTGTTGGCCATCCTAACAAATAGCAGCTCTGCTGATATATAACTAGATAGATAACCAATTATCTAGGTCGGTTAGTGTTGAACATGTGCGTGTGAGTAATGCAAACATTAATTAATACAACTACCATTTTAAGTAATTTGTCGAGTCAACAATGTAGGAATGAAGTTTCAAGAAAATTCCATTTTGACGTTATGTTTGACCTGATCCTATTATAAAGAGAGGTTCATTTCTTCATCTTGTTTTCATGCATGTTGTGGGTGTTTTGGTTCTGCTAGCCTTGTGAATCATGACAGTTCCTCTGATAGCAGAAAGCACTAGTGGAAGCTGTGTTCGGGAAATTGCTGAAAGCCATTTTGGAAATGCAAAGCAAAGCCGTTATGTTCAAACAAACCTTGATCTACCTCCAATTCACTCTAATAGCAGTAGCTTCGATGATCAAAGAGATAGAACATCACAACAAGGGCATCCAAAGGCGGAACTCGAATCAGTGATAAGGAAAATGGAAGAGGGCACGAGGCTTGTTTTCAAGTTTTCAAAAATCCATTGGCTAAACTTTGTGGCTCATTATCAAATCTTTTTATCGATAAATATTAATTGTTAGTTTTTTTTTTAACAAAAGAGATCAAACGCAAGATGTTTCTATCATTTCTTTCTTTCCTAATCATTCAACAGTGTCGTTTCGGACACATGTGTAAGGTGATGAACAGCTCAAGACCTATTTTGAGGAGTCCCACAACTTTTAAAAAATTTGAAGAAAAAAATTTATTAACTTCATTTTGGTGAATTTTTTAATATATAAGAGTTTTCTGTATTATTTTTTATGGTTGAATTTATAAATTTATGAAATTTGTTGACAATAAATTATTTATGAAATATGTTTCCGTTTGTTATCGGGTTAAACTAGAGGCGCTTGTGGAGTCGCTAGTGAGGATTTTCATCATTGACATGCAAGCTCAGATGGCAAGAGATTAAAAGGAGACCTTGCTTAGGGTTAGAAGAATAGAAATCGCGGTTGATAATTTGTCCTTCATCACAGTTGGTACATATAATTTTGATTCTAACCTTGAGCTATTTGGGGATGCGATTGATAGTGTGATTTATTACACCTTTTGTACGTTGTGGACGTGGATTTCTGGATTTGTTGTGAAGCTAATAAGGATAATTTCTCCAATATTGATGACATGCATGTTTATTATATTTGTTGAAGGTTTTTATTCTGGTGCATTTATATATAGGACAACTTGTTTATATTGATAAGTGTCACTGCTACTTACTGCATCAGCTAGGAAACTGTATATTTCTATATATAGTTACAGTGTAGTCCCAGCTGGGATCTGCCTGCAAGTTCTTTAATATTTTATGTTTACCTTTTCAAGTTGGTTTTTGTAAACAAAATATGAGATCAAAATCGAATGGAATTGCCCTTATATCGTGGTTAATTTTGAGCTTCTGCTTCCTTCCTTTGGTGTTGCTGCTGAAACCTAAAAAAATCCAAATTTTCATTTCCTAATTTGTGAAAGAATTGAAGCACTTATTGTTGTCTATAATATTTGTCAAGATTAATTAATCTTTAGAACCATTAAATACTAAGAAAATAAATGGTGATATAGGATACAAAAAGGATGCATTTTATTTCTCTAGAATTTCTCTATTTTGTAACTTACAAGCTTGTAATATATATGTTACAATGTTCTTAAATTTCTAAAAAGTTTTTAAGAAGTTTTTAAGAACAACCTGTCTAGGTAAATTTTTTCAGAAAGACTTCTAACAAAATAAGAAAAGAAAAGTTTTTCATAATTACCTTATACAAAAGCTAATGATAGAAGCTCTTTCATATTAGTTTTTTCAAAATATAATTTTTAAATTATGTATAAACTAACAGTAATTTATAGAAAAGTTTATTTAATTTTTTTCTTTTTATTTTCATTTTTTAGTAGTACTTCTAAATACATTTATCCAAATAGACCCTTAATATTAATACATATCAACAATACTTACATCCAAATTGTCACTTAATCAAGACTTGAAACTTAACTTTTATACATCAGAATTATTTCTTAAGATTGATGAGCATTATTTTATATAAAATAACCTGATTAATTATCCAATTACGTGCTTGGTTTTCATTTCTAAAATCAATCTTAGTAATTATTTAGAAATTTTTTTAAAAATATTCAATAATTCTTTATGTATACTAAATTTATTAATTTTTAAAATAATTATAATAAAGTAATTCAAATAATATGATTTATGATTGAATGATGTTGTAAAATTAATTTATATGACATTAAACTCAATTACTAATCAACTCATGGTGGTCAATAAGCACATAAAGACGTAGCCAAGGGACAAACAAAATAAATTAAAAACAATCAACACAACTTTTACGATCTTACAAAAGTCTTCAAACTCCTTGCGTAAAGTCTTCGTCGTCATGTTTTATCTTTCACAATAAACGCCGGCAAAAATATAGCTAAATTAATAAATCATGTTTTTCTCAATAATTAGCCTCTGCATAATAACTTGATGAATAACTAAATTAATAATAATTATATACGTATAATTGGCAAATCAGCAGAACTTTGCACTCGACAAACTGCAGCGGAAAAAAAAAAGTTAGATGCTCTCTGCCTAGATTCTCTTGATTGCTTGGGGAAACACTCCTAGTGGACTTCGGTTCCAAAGGCCAGGAAATAATTAGTATAATCGTGTTTTTAATTTTTATTTCTTTAAAGTAGTTGATTACATTAGATTAGCGGATAAAAATTAAAAAATGTAATATACAAAAACACAAAATACACTTAAGCATTGCTCCCCTAAAATTTTCAAGATTTATATATATGTCCTGCATATTTGTGTTTTTTAATTTGCAATCTAATTTTAATGTTTAAAGCTTTTGTTCTTTTAGAATCCCAGATAATCTCAACTAGCACAGTGCTCTTATTCATGGACCTCCTGGTTCTAGTTTCAATGTTTACGGCCTTTTTTTACAGTTACAAACCCTCTTTTTAATTCCAATTGGAGTCGTGCTCTTTTGCATAGGCCTCATGCTTATTAAAATTATTTTTATTTCTAAATGTTTTTAATAATATTTTATATAGCATTCTTAAGTGCTTTTTTTTAGTTATTCATTTCTTGATTATAAAAAAATTTAGTCAGTGAATGAACAGAGAACTACACTTTAATTGAAAGTAATTTATAATCATTTATTATTATTATTATTATTATTATTATTATTATTATTATTATTATTATTATTATTATTATACTTTAATTTCAAGTACGCACCCAAAAATATTGCACTTTATAGTTAAGTTTTTGCTTTTGATAACATCAATGTTTATGGATAATTTTAAACATTAATATTACTTTCTTTCTGTATATAAAATATTTTGTTTAACAATTGTCTTTAAAATAAGTTTTTTTATCCTTCAAACTCATTTTTTCTATAACTTTTAATTTATATCTTTATTATATAGGTTTGTTTACGTAATATAACTTAGTCGGTAGATTTTTCTTGCGTTTTTCATGCAAATTTATTTTATTATTATTATGATATATTTTGTTGCAAAATTTGCTATGATTTTGGTAAAAATATGACTATTTACAGGCACCATGAAGGAAAGAGTGGGGCTTTTGTTTCTGATTTTGTCATGCAAGAGAGGTAACAATTGTTAGATTGGCCATTTTCTTATCTTTTTGCTTTTAAATTTAATTATCGTGTTAAGTGAGATGGATATAACGTAGTTACAACCTCACACCAAATTTACTGTACCATAATAAAGTTTACCTGGTTCTTGTAGTAATAATATAAATAGTGATGAACCACATACCTTCTAAAACCAAATACCCATACCTGTTTCATATACCTAGTAACTTAGAGATAGAATGCAAGGCTTGTATTATTCACTCTACTATATATTTATTTACCAAACGTTGGTGAAAATTTTAAGGAGTGACAGGTTCATAATAGCTTTTAACCATCAATGGAAAACTGGAAAAAAGAAAAGACTGGCACTAACAACCAGTTATCTATCAATAGGAAAGGAAGCTTGGGCCCAATTGAAGGATGTTGTGGAAAATTAGTGTCTCTTTGATTTCAGAAGCTTTACTTCTTTTTTTCCAATACTTACAAAAATATCATCTTATTTTTTTTACCTCATGTCATGATTTGAAGAATGTGTTTTGCTACAAAGTACTGATACTTTAATTTGCTTCATGATTCTATATCTGATACCAATATATTGATATATTTCACTGGTACATATATGTGAAGTGGCCAATTCTTTAAAAAAATTATGATAATCAAATATAGTGACATGTAACAAGAAGTATAATATAGAAATATAAAAAGTATAGTTTCTTGATGAACCAAATATGAAAATTGTTTTGTTTATAGATAATTTCCAGAAAGAAATGAGATTGATCATTGATAGTACCATTCTTATTTGTGAACAATAGGAAAAAATGATCTACAATTTTTTGATTTTGTTTTTAGTAATGTCTAAGAAATATGTATGTTCTTCAATTTATCGAATTGCAATTGTATATTTATTATGCTTTTATCAATTCTTACATATCTACATATCTATCATATTTTTAGAATAATCATATCACTATTAATTTATTAATTTATAAGATAGGGGATAAGAGATAAGCTGAAATCATCCAATCCTTCTGAAGTTCACTTGGTACACCTTTTCATCCTTCACATTGTACCTAACGAAAAACCTCACAAATTAAAATTCAGCTATCGAGAAAGTGTCAATTTCACGTCAATTAAATCAAAAGTTACATTTAGCACTAGTTCAAATTTGAACTTAGATTCATGGGTAGTGTTAACTCGTTGACAAGTGTACCAAATCGTCACAAGTAGTAAAGTTCTCAGAAGTCCGAGTATCAAATCCACAGGAACTTTGTTTGTACTTAGATTAATGCAAACTCAATTTAAAAGCAAGAGATAAGAATTTAAAATAAAAGATAAAGAAAGATAGAAGATAAGGTAAAGAAAAGATAAGATATTTAAAGATAAAATTAGAAGATAAAAGAAAAGATAAGATAAAATTAGAAGATAAGATATTTAAAGATAAAATTAGAAGATAAAAGAAAAGGATAAAAGATTAAAAGATCAAAATAGAAGATAAAATATTTAAATTGCGATATGATAAAGATAACTACTTCTACGAAATTCAAATAAAGGAAGAATAAAGTTTAAATCTACTAAGCCTAAATACTTACTCCTAAATAGGGAATAACTACTCCTAATAAAACCCAACAGTAAAATAAGAAATAACTACTTCTAAGAAAACAATAAAAATAGGGAATAAAATCTATATATTAAAATTGCTAAAACCTAAAAAGTCTAATCAGCCTAGATATATGGATTCAGGATTTGTCTGTTATCAATACCAGTGAACTAATTCTGCCCCACATCTATCCATCTACCTGCCCCTGATGCCTCATGATGACAAGCCTACCTTAATCACCTATCTTCCAAATGCTCTTTGCAAAGACTCAATAACTAAGATGCATTAGGATTACATTCTAGATGTTTGCTAAAGTATGGGCATTGGGTCAATGTGAACCCTATGATTTCTTTCTTTTGTTGTTCTATTAAGCGTTACCCTCTCCCGAGTGACCTAAAGACTAACAGAAAATAAAGTTCGAGATGCAGAATAAATAAGAAAGAAAAGCAGATAAAAGAACCTGGAAGAAAAACCCTCTGAAAGATCTCTCGATAATTTCTTCCTTTTAATGTTCTATTAAGTGTTACCCTCTCCCGAGTGGTCTAACCCTTAAAACAAATTCAAGTATTCATTCCTTACACTTAATTAGGCTTTACCCTCTCCCGAGTGGACTAAACTCTAACAGAAAATAAGGTCTGAGATACAAGATGAAAAAGAAAGAACGGTAAAATAACAGAACCTGGAAGGAATTCCTCTTTTTATTGATAACTCTTGAAATGCTCCATACATTATTGGCTTTTTAGGCCTGCCAGGCCCTAGCTAGGGGATTAGCCACTCATGGTCATGAGGGCTTTACAATGAGAAGGGGGTGAAAGAAAGAAAGGGAGTAAATGAAACCCCTAGGAGAGGGGGTTCTGTGGTGATCTCCTCCTTTGGACTGGTTTTCTATTTATAGCTGCTGAAGTGGGCTTTGGGCCTTCGTAGGCGTGCTTAGCGCGTGTACTTCCTGGCTCGCTTAGCCATGTGATGCGCGCCGAGCGCGTATATTGGGTTGGACCTTCTTCAAATTTTCTTCTTTTCTTCAATTTTTCTACCCTTTTTGCTTGTTACACCTCCAATTTTTATATCTGCAACCAAAATTTCAATTTAATTAATTTTCTAACTTTTAATCACAAATAACTGCTAAATAATTAATTTCAGGCCAATATTTGACTAATTTTCTACTATCAAAATACAATTATTTAGCAGTTATCAAAATTCCCCAAATTAAACTTTGCTTGTCCCCAAGAAAATAAAATTATTCCATTCTTAAGCAAAAAATTTCTCAAGTAAGTTCCAATCATTCCAACACTCTCCATGACTTCAATTCCTTGATCCTTTGACTGGTCTCTTTGCATCTGTCATGATCTTAAAATAAAAGCATAAACACAAGAGCATAAACAAGTCAATTATTTGGAATTCCAACAGGTCTGGCTTGCCTTACTTCCTTACAAAGCTGGTGTTTTTCTCTGCTCACAAGTGTCTGGTCGAGTGTTTGCAATTTTAACAACCTGTAAATAAAACTCAAGAGTTTTGTACTTCATCTCAGTTAAGGTTAGCCTTAATTACCTTCGGTGGACCACTAAGGACTTTTATGGCTTGTAATGGGGCCTGGCTAAAAAGGAATCATGGTTTTTCTTGGAAATTCAAAATATAAGATTATAAGAGAGCATGCATTCCAAAAATTTGATTTCTTGCCAAGACCTATTTCCCACTTTTGCCCCTTTTGCCTTTAGCACTTTCCACTGACACCTCCCTTTTTCATTCTTGCCCTTTTTCTTCTTCTTATTTATTTATTATATATATATATATATTTTCTTCTTTTTTTCAATAATAAGCATAATAATAATAACAATGGGCTCACAATTATTTAGAGGTGTTCTAGTGTGTGCTATTTCCTTGGCTACTTTATCCATTTGTTCAAAATCCCCCAAATTAAGGCCTTATTATAATTTGGAACCCTATTGCTCTCTTAGAATCCTACACAAGGTCAGGAATATCAATTTCTTGGCTTAGGGTTCTACTCAAAATAAATCATTATAATTCTTTCGGCTCAATATGGGTGCAAGGGATAAAATTATGTTGGGTTGGCTTTTTGGCTGAGTGGGTAAAATAAAGCAAACATGGCCTTGATCATATCCACCTTAAGTAACTAATTTTAACAGTCCAAGAATGATGCAAAACTAAGAGTTTAAAAACAGGCGTTTTCTCTCACAATTAAGGTCACACTCTCATCGGGATAAATTCAGTATTAGCGTACCAGATGTGTCTTCATTCCATCAAGCTAACCTTTCCTTTTCCGTGAATCATGTTTCATTCCTTGATCTGACTTTTGCTTTCAAGACCAGTGTTTTCCAATGACTAGTAGCCTTTCAAGTGTTGAACCTTTCAGAACAAACTCAGAATTGTCATTTCTCAAGTTATCATGCAATTTATTTATTCACGCATGAATTAAAACTACTGAAATTAAATTGCTGAAATCAAAATGCATAAAATCAAAATAAAGAAAAGAAATAACACAACTATCCTAAAAGAAACAAAATGCGATTAACTAAAAGAGAGATAAAGTAAGAAATCCTGGGTTGCCTCCCAGTAAGCGCTTCTTTAACGTCATTAGCTTGACGAGTCAAATGCCTTCAAGGTGGCATGAAGGTCACGTAGAACACATCTTCCTTGCATTTTCGCCTCTTAGTTAGAGACGCCATGAAACTCGTGTATTCTGGAAGCACCTTCCACATTATTGCAAGAGAAGTGGTGGCGATCAAGGAAAGAATGACACTTAAGGCTTTCTCATGTTCTCCATGTCTTTCGTCCTTGACAATAAGTTAATGAGGAGGGGTATTGACTTGGAGAATGCTTCCTTGTTGAATTTCTACTTGTGAGTACTTCTCCCATTGTTGTGCCTTCTCCTCATTTCTTTCTCCTTCTTCCTTTTTTTCTCTTTCCTCATCACGCACATCTTCCTCAGTTTTCTTTTCTTCCTCTTCTCTCTCAGTGAAGCTTACCTTGCAATCCTCTTTGGGCTTCATCTCAGCGTTTACCACAAAGGTTTCAATGGGCTTTTCAACAATTGACTCAGCTAGTTGGCCTATTTGTATCTCCAGGTTTCTGATGGCTGCATCTGTGTTCTTTTGGTGTGATCTCATCTCCTGGATCAATGCCTTTGTTTCTTGAGTGTTTGCCCTTGTTTCTTGGATGAATGCCCTTATCTCCTGAGTGTTTGCCCTTGTTTCTTGGATGAATGCCCTTGTCTCCCATGTTTCTTGGATGAGGCTTAATAGCATTTCCTCTATACTGATAGGCGGCTTCTCTTGGTGACTCTGACCCTGGCTAGGATGCTGATAAGGTGAACCCCCTTGGTTGAAGTTATTACTTGGATAATATCTCCAATCGTGGTCCTGCAAAAAATTATCGCTCTGATAGAATCCTGGTGGTCCTCTTTGATGGAATCCTTGATGATTATGACTGCCCATGTAGTTAACTTCATTGGATGCATCATCTTGGACCATGCATAAGCTTGACTCATGTGTTCCTCCACATATGTGACATCCCCTTACTTGCATAATAGACAAGTGAGAAGGACTTACCGCTTGTAGTTGCTGTTGTTGAGGGTCTCTGTCAGGGCTTCTATTTGTTGGGACAACAACTTCTTTTGAGCCAAGGTTGCATCTTGAGTGGTGAGTTCTAGAAAGCTTCTCTTTGTTGGTGCATATGTGCGATCACGAAGAATGATATGATCACTAGCCGCCATGTTTTCTATGAGTTCCATTGCCTCCTTCGATGTCTTTAGCTTGATCTTCCCTCCTACGGATGCATCTAGTAATTGCTTTGATTGTGGTCGCAGGCCATCTATGAAGATGTTTAGTTGCACCGGTTCACTGTACCCATGTGTAGGTGTCTTCCTGAGTAACCCATGGAAGCAATCGAGTGCCTCGCTGAGGGATTAATCTGGAAATTGATGGAATGAAGAGATTTCCATCTTCCCTTCAACGGTCTTTGATTCTGGGAAGTATTTCTTCAAGAATTTCTCCACCACCTCGTCCCATGTCCGCAGGCTATTCCCCTTAAACGAGCGAAGCCATATTTTTGCTTTACCTGCTAGTGAAAAAGAGAAAAGATTGAGGCGTGTTGCATTTTCAGGAACCCCGACTATCTTCACCGTATTGCAAATGTCGATGTATGTGGCCAGGTGTGCGCATGGATCTTCACTTGGTAGGCCGTGAAATAAATTCCCTTGAATCAGCTGGATCAAGAAATATGGATATGAGAAGTTGGCCGCCTGCACCTCTGGTCTGGCTATGCTGGTGAAGTATTGAGGTATAATAGGACTAGAGTAATCCTCTAGCGTCATCCTCTTTGGACGATCTTCTGCCATGATGCGTTCTGTAGAGAAGGAATGTGCACTGTTCACAAAAGAAACAACTACCGTGCACGTTATCACAGAATAAAAATTAAACTTAAATATCTTTTTTTATATATATATAAAAAATAAAATAAGAATGAATAAGAACAAAAAATTGAAAAAAAAAATGAAGCACAAAAAAAATAATAGAAAAAAAAGAAAGAAGTTAAAATAAAAAATAGAAAGTGAAAACTAATTGCTTTAAAATTGGAATATGCAAATAATCAAGTATGAAAAACAAAGTCCCCGGCAACGGCGCAAAAAACTTGTTAACTCGTTGGCAAGTGTACCAAATCGTCAAAAGTAGTAAAGTTCTCGGAAGTCCGAGTATCGAATCCACAGGGACTTTGTTTGTACTTAGATTAATGTAAACTCAATTTAAAAGCAAGAGATAAGAATTTAAAATAAAAGATAAAGAAAGATAGAAGATAAGGTAAAGAAAAGATAAGATATTTAAAGATAAAATTAGAAGATAAAAGAAAAGATAAGATATTTAAAGATAAAATTAGAAGATAAAAGAAAAAGATAAAAGATTGAAAGATCAAAATAAAAGATAAAATATTTAAATTGCGATATGATAAAGATAACTACTTCTACGAAATTCAAATAAAGGAAGAACAAAGTCTAAATCTACTCAGCCTAAATACTTACTCCTAAATAGGGAATAACTACTCCTAATAAAACCCAACAGTAAAATAAGGAATAACTACTTTTAAGAAAAACCAACAATAAAAATAGGGAATAAAATCTATATATTAAAATCGCTAAAGCCTAACAAGTTTAATCAGCCTAGATATATGGATTCAGGATTTGTCTGTTATCAATACCAGTGAACGAATTCTGCCCCACATCTATCCATCTACCTGCCCCTGATGCCTCATGATGAGAAGCCTACCTTAATCACCTATCTTCCAAATGCTCTTTGCGAAGACTCAATAACTAAGATGCACTAAGATTACATTCTAGATGTTTGCTAAAGTATGGGCATTGGGTCAATGCGAGCCCTATGATTTCTTTCTTTTGTTGTTCTATTAAGCGTTACCCTCTTCCGAGTAGCCTAACCCTTAAAACCGATTCACACATTCATTCCTTATCCCTAATTAGGCTTTACCCTCTCCCGAGTGGCCTAAAGACTAACAGAAAATAAAGTCCAAGATGCAAAATAAATAAGAAAGAAAAGCAGATAAAAGAACATGGAAGAAAAACCCTCTAAAAGATCACCCGATAATTTCTTCCTTTTAATGTTCTATTAAGCGTTACCTTCTCCCGAGTGGCCTAACCCTTAAAACAAATTCAAGTATTCATTCCTTACCCCTAATTAGGCTTTACCCTCTCCCGAGTGGACTAAACCCTAACAGAAAATAAGGTCCGAGATACAAGATGAAAAAGAAAGAACGGTAAAATAATAGAACCTAGAAGGAATTCCTTTTTTTATTGATAACTCTTGAAATGCTCCATACATCATTGGCTTTTTAGGCCTGTCAGGGCCCTAGCTAAGGGATTAGCCACTCATGGTCATGAGGGCTTTACAATGAGAAGGGGGTGAAAAAAGAAAGGGAGTAAATGAAACCCCTAGGAGAGGGGGTTCTATGATGGTCTCCTCCTTTGGACTGATTTTCTATTTATAGCTGCTGAAGTGGGCTTTGGGCCTTCGTAGGCGTGCTTAGCGCGACACCCCGCGCTTAGCGCGTGTACTTCCTGGCCCACTTAGTCATGTGACGCGTGCTAAGCCCGTGTATTGGGTTGGGCCTTCTTCAAATTTTCTTCTTTTCTTTAATTTTTTTGCCCTTTTTGCTTGTTACACCTCCAATTTTTATATCTGCAACCAAAATTTCAATTTAATTAATTTTCTAACTTTTAATCACAAATAATTGCTAAATAATTAATTTCAGGTCAATATTTGAGTAATTTTCTACTATCAAAATACAATTATTTAACAGTTATCAGGTAGGTACAATTTCTCCAGGCCAATCAACCATATCTAAAAAATAAAAAAAAAGTTTCCCACGGTCATGAATTTCACTCTAGCCTCAATAATCTTAAGGAGAAATTAAGTTAGAAAATAACAACAATGATGTGTAACATTTTTCCAGAGAATCATTATATTTAAGTATTTATCAATGTTGTTTCTTAGTACCTGTATTGTTACTTCTTCGAAGCTAGGGGTTAAGCAGCACTCTTCAGTGAATTTGATTTAAATGATATCACACGTTGCCTTTGATAATTTGTTGATTCTCTGTAGATTCAGTAACATACATACAAGCTCAATTTCCATTTCAGAATGAATTGGATTTAGTAAAACGTAAAAGGAGAAAGACATGAAATGAAACATATCCTTGACAGAAATAGTTTTGTAGTTGGTTAGACTTAGAAGATACCTGTTGATCATCCTTGGTGGCTAAATCCATCTATCGTCAACCTTAATGCCAGGGATGTGGCAAATTTTAGGCCAAATTAGAGGGTGCTTCATGCGGCATCGTTTTCCAGCAAAGGACATCTCTCTATGGTTAATTTTATTAGAGAGTCAGGAAGCCTTTCTCCCACCATATTTTCCAGCAAAGGACATCTTATTATGGTTAATTGTTGCAGGGATGTGAGATGGAGAAGCCCCGTGCAGTCCAACATCTCCAGATTTGAGAATCCATATAGAAACAGACACGTAAGGGAGGGAGGCAGCAAACCCTCCTTAGGGAAGGACTTGATGCCATCACATCGACCCCCAACATAGAGATCAGTAAGCATGCCCATGGATGGCCATGCTAGGCCGCTCAGTAGTTTCTCACAATTGTCAATCCGAACTGTTCTCAGGTTAGGTGGCATACCCCCTTCTGGAAACGACTCAATTTCTGGGCAGTCGGATATGACGAGACATTCTAACTTTGGGAGAAGACTACTCATCTCTTCAGGCAACGACTTCAACTTGTCAGAGCCCCAAACTTTGAAAGTAATCAAGTTGGGCGCAGGCAATCCTTCTCTCCAGAATGATACAAAGTTGGGGCATTCACAAATGTTCAAATAACACAGACACTCAAATGACTCTGCCCCTGAAACCGAAAGATATTCCATATTTTCACAGTCTGTGATTATGAGATCTCGGAGATTTGGAAAGGTAACCAATGGAAGAGATGTAAGTGAATCACAACTCCTTCGTATTGACAGTGTTTCCAGTAACTCATGTTTATGTTGCGTCGGGAATTCCAGTTTTTTAAGATGCGAGATATGCAGAGTCTTCAGTGATTCAGGTAAACGACCACCCGGAAATGATACGGCTGACAAGCAATCCATTAATCTTAAAGACCGGAGACAAGTTGGTTGGAAGTTAGTGATGGCCTCCATCATGGACTCCACCATTGGGCTTCCTGCTACTGCTATAGTTTCTACCAAGAGAGGAAACGCATGCAGTGCTACTTTATTGCTTTTACTTATCTCCAAACTTTGAATGGCGGGAGCCGTTGGGAGAGAAGAGACAAGCAGCTCGCAATTAATTATATAAAGTGTTGTCAGAGCAGGAAGGTGATTCGGCAAACTTCCCTCTAGTTTGGGGCAGTCACGTATGTAAAGACTTTTAAGCACAGGAAAAGCTTCTGACTCGAAGGAACTCCACACCTCCCAACAAGGCATGTCATAAAAGTCCAGAGATTCAAGGGAGGGAAAGGACGTCCCAGAACGACATTCTTCATTCTTGTAGAAACCTGCATCAATAGTCTTCAGCCTATTCAATCTTGAAATTTCAAGGACCTTGAGAGAAGGTAGTTGTCCAAGTGAAGGAAGCATACTACAGTTGTCACAATCACGCAATTTTAGACTAATCATATTGCAGTAGGAAGAATTTCCCATCCAATCTGGAAATCTGGTTCCTTCATAACCTTTTATTTCCAACGATTCAATGTTAAAGTGAGGCTGTAACTTGCAAAGCACATCTATTTCAAGTTGGAAGTTGGTATTGTTGTTGTTACATCTAGACCATTCCAACTGTAAACTATTAATGTGTTTTTTATCCATCATCCTTGCCTCCAACGCTTCATCACTTTGGGAAACATTCTCCCAGTTCCTAATTTCAAGTTGACCACGAAGATTTGAAAGTCCTCCCAATTCTTTGATCCCATTCTCTTCGTGCTTGCCCACAACAAAGAAATCCAGACGTTGTAAATGATTTAATTTACTCATTCCTCTCGGCATCTCTTTTATAGGAGTATAAGAAATATCAAGATGACGCAAGTTAACAAGATTGCACATGTCACTAGGCAACTTAGTCAGTTTTCTGCAACAACACAACTTCAAAGTTTGCAGATTGTACAAATTACACACTGACTCTGGCAGTGTTTCTATACTTGAACGAGAGAGATCTAAATAGCGCAGATGGATCAATTTACCTATTGAATCAGGCAAAGAATCCAGACTTTGGAAGTCATGAAATGATAAAACTCTCTACATAAGCTTCGACACTATGATACATTGTGCCTCCTCGTTGTTGAATGGAGCAGCTTCAAAATTGATAATGGACAAGAAAGTTCTCAGAAATTTTGCTCTACCAACAACATCAAAGTTGTCCAAGACTGAAGAATTGAATTTCGTAAATGACAAATGACGAGTCTTGGTCTTGATCTTTGTTTCTTTCCCAAGTTCTTCTGATCTAAAGTAAAAATCTCCACCGAGTGATGTGGCTAGATCATGCATGAGGTCATGCATCACAAAACATTTGCCATAAGGCCAACTACTTCTACTTGTGTTTGAACGTTGGAAAAATGATCTCGAAACCAAATCATCAAAATACTCATGACCAACCTCTTCTAAAGTCCTACCTTTGCTTGATTTCTTCAAAAGATCTTCGGCCATCCACAACAAGATTAATTCGTTTTTTTCAAATTCGTAATCTTGTGGATACAAGGAACAATAAACAAAGCACCGTTTTAAATGTGGAGGGAGATAATGATAACTAAGTCTCAGTGCTGGAATAACTTTACACTCACTTTCAGAAAGTTCCCAAATGTTACTATTGAGAATATTATTCCAATCCACGATGTCATGCTTTCTTCTCAACATGCCTCCAAGCGACTGTGCTGCTAAAGGCAGTCCGTTGCACTTTTTAACAATCTCCTTTCCAATTTTTTCGAGTGTTGTTGTGTTCTCGTTCGATTCAGAGGAAAGACACGCATGGTTCGCAAACACTGACCAACAATCTTCATTCGACAATTGGTTTAGATGATAGGTGTGAACAGTTTGGACTATAGATGCTGTTTTTTCACTGCGGGTTGTTAGAAGGATCTTACTTCTCCTAATCCCACAGTTAAATGGTTTCTTAATAAGACTCCAATCAACATAATCCTCTGTCCAAACATCATCCAAGACAATTAAGAATTTTTTATCTTTCAGCTTGTCCATCAATTCAAGATGAAGTAGATTCAGATCATTCAATTTACAAGGCTCTCCAGTAATAGCCTCTATCATAGTTTTTGTGATCTTCAGAACATCAAATTCTTTAGAAATACAAACCCATGCCTTAAAGTCAAATATCTCTACCAGATTCTCATCATTGTACACCAGTTGGGCCAAAGTAGTTTTTCCAACCCCACCCATGCCCACAATAGGAACCACAGACACTTCTCTACCGTCACTGTTATCCTCCGACAACAACTTGATTATGGCCTCCTTATCTTTCTCCCTACCATATATATGAGATCCATCTTCCACAGATGTTGATGGAGCTTTCCATGACAAGTTCTCCACTGCACTCTCTTTCAAATCAAGACTCTCCTTGAGTTTTAAATGAGACTCAAGTGTGACAACTATGTCCTCCAACTTACTAACAATCTTCCTATCGGGAAAGCGAGAAAAAAAGTTTCTTACCTTCTTTTGGGTGGCAGCTTTGGTGAAAACATGGTCGAGTAAGTCATCGGCCTCATAGACAGCATCTTTGAGATCATCGAGCCAGTGTTTGACATTGGTGTTTGTGATCTGTTTCTTCTCGGCATCATCAAGCACAGCTCCAACCACTCTGATAGTGGTCTCCAACTTTTGAAGCAACTTCTTGCTAAGCTTCTTTCCAAGGATCAAGTCAACAAACTTAGGTGAAGCCAGCCTGTCGAAAAGCACATCAAGGAAAGCAGAGAGAAAGGCACCACCTACCACTGCTGCTGCCATTATCTCAAGAACAAAAGATGATCAGATATCAGCTTTATTACCATTAGATTTGTATATATCTAAATTAGTTAGTTTTGTAATTAGTTAGTTACAATTCTGTTAGGAGGTTAGAAGATTTCTCACCTTGTATAGATTAATATATAAGGCCTAATCCTATCTGTAATAAGATAGAGTTTTCCCTTTTCACATTCAATGAGAATGAGTTTTCCTTTGTTCACCTTGATCCTCTTGTCAACATGGTATCAGAGCTCACATGAGTTCTGGTAGCCATTGTTGCACTTCTTCCAAAATTGTTATTCTTCCCTTTTCTGTTGAATCTTTGATCTCCTTCTATCTTTTGATCCATTCTTTCTTTTGAAGTTTCATCAATGGCACTCCAGAACTTCGTTGATTTTTCTACAAACTCTGCGAATCCATACTATCTGCATCCGAATGAGAATCCAGCTCTAGTTCTTGTTTCTCCTTCTTTAACGGCCAAGAACTACCACACTTGGTCCCGTTCGATGCACATCGCGTTAATTTCGAAGAACAAAGACAAGTTCATCGATGGATCTCTTCCCAAACCTCCCGTTTCCGATCCGTTATATGCACCGTGGATCCGCTGCAACACTATGGTTCTCGCTTGGATTCACCGATCAATTTCTGATTCCATCGCAAAATCGGTACTTTGGATCGATACCGCTGCTGGTGTTTGGAAGAATCTACGTATTAGGTTTTCTCAGAGTGATATCTTCCGCATTTCCGATCTACAAGAGGATCTGTATCGTTTCCGTCAAGGAACGCTTGATGTATCTGATTACTTCACTCAATTGAAGATCTACTGGGACGAATTGGAGAATTATCGTCCAATCCCTCACTGTAAGTGCTCAATTCCCTGTTCTTGTGGTGGAATTGATTCTGTTAGGGTTTATCGCGAACAAGATTACGTTATTCGCTTTCTTAAAGGCTTGAATGACCGGTTTTCGCATTCTAAATCACAAATCATGATGATGAATCCTCTCCCGGACATTGATCACGTTTTCTCCCTGGTTATTCAACAAGAACGTGAAATGCTAGGCTCTAATTCTGATTCAGTCTCTGAAGCTACTTCTGACTCTGCTATGGCTATGCAAGTCAATTCCAATCAGAGCAATTTCAATGGTAAAGGGGGATATTACAACAAAGGCAAGGGCTCTTCTAAAGGTGGTAATCGAGTTTGCACTCACTGTGGCAAAACAAATCACATCGTCGACAATTGTTTTGAGAAGATTGGCTACCCTCCCGGATACAAGACCAATAAGTCCAAGAATTCATCATCATCATCTCAGGCCAACAATACCTCAAATGCTTCTGCTCTGGAATCAACCCAACAAGGTTCCTCTGCACAGTCCAGTTTTCAATTTACACAAGAGATGTACCAAGGCATTCTTGAAGCTCTTCAACAGTCAAAAGTTGGTTCTCAACCAAAGGCCAATTTAGTAACCACATCTCCCTTTGCTTTGCATTCCCCTTCCTCCAATCCAAATGGTAAGAATCCTTCTCTTTGGATACTAGATACCGGTGCTACTGATCATATTACTTTTGATCTTTCCTCTCTTACCACTTATCAAAACATTGTCCCTGTCCCTGTTTCTTTACCCAATGGATCACAGGTTCTAGCTTCCATCTCTGGTAGTGTAGTTATCTCACCTTTAATTACTATCCATCATGTTCTTTACATTCCTTGCTTTCATGTCAATTTGATGTCTGTCACAAAATTAGCTAGTACAAATAATTGCCATTTAAGTTTCACTACTGATTTGTGCAAGATTTTGCAGAATCATTCTCTGGAAACGATTGGTACAGCTAAGCTTCAAAGAGGATTGTATGTGATAGATACTGCTGATATGATTCGTTCTTGTAATTCAATTTCTTCTCATTCTTTTGAGCTTTGGCATTCCAGATTAGGACATGTATCAAATTCTGGTATGCAAGCTATTTCTAAACAATTTCCTTTCATACCTTGTAAGAACAACATGTCACCTTGTGACAGCTGTCATTTTTCTAAACAAAAGAGGCTTCCTTTTCCTAATAGCATTACTACTTCTTTATCTCCTTTTGAACTATTGCATGCTGATGTTTGGGGTCCATATTCCACCATTTCCCTTCTAGGACATAAATATTTTCTCACCTTAGTAGATGATTATTCCAGATTTACCTGGGTCATTTTTCTCAAAAATAAAAGTGAAACTAAAAACCACATTATTAACTTTGTTGCTTATCTAGAAAATCAATTCAACACATCCTTAAAATGTCTTAGATCTGACAATGGGACTGAATTTGCCTTAAATGATTTCTTTCTATCTAAGGGGATTATCCATCAAAAATCATGTGTTGAGACCCCTCAACAGAATGGTGTAGTTGAACGTAAACACCAGCATATTTTGAATGTGGCTAGGTCCTTCTTTTTTCATTCCAATGTTCCTCTCACTATGTGGAATTTTTGTGTTCAACATGCTGTCCATGTTATAAACAGAATTCCTAGTCCCTTACTTAAGTCTAAATCCCCTTATGAATTGTTATTCAAATTACCACCTACCCTTCTCCACCTTAAAGTCTTTGGTTGTTTGTCCTATGCCACTACTATACAAGCACATCGTACCAAATTTGACTCTAGAGCCAGAAAATGTGTTTTCATTGGTTACAAAGATGGTACTAAAGGCTACATACTTTATGACCTTCACTCACACAATATTTTCCTCTCACGCAATGTTATTTTCTATGAGCATTGTTTGCCTTTCAAAACTGTTCCTGGACCCACTCCCTCAAATACTCCATCTAATTTTCCACTTTATGATGATCCTTTGGACATCTCACCTCATCCTTGTGTGGACTCCTCTCCTTTATCCACCGGTTTGATAGACAGTACAAGCACCAGCCCTGCATCCATTCCACCCATAGATCACACTTTGGACTCTAGTTCCTTACCTACCCCTGCTGCTACAGCTCATCCTACTCATCCTACTTCTGATCTTGATCAAAATTCAATAGATCAAACATCATCCCACATTACTAATGTTCCTGTTACTTTAGAGCCACCCTTACCCTTATCTACCAGAGTGTCAACTCGTCCAAAACGACCTCCTGGTTATTTACAGGACTATCACTGCAATGTCATATCTAGCTGTACCAATCAGTTTTCAAGTAATGTTGCTTACCCCCTTTCTTCTGTTTTATCTTATAATAATTGTTCTCCTGATTACAAAATATTTTGTTGCTCTATTTCTTCCACCATTGAGCCCAAAACCTATAACCAAGCTTCCAAATTTGACTGTTGGAAGAAGGCCATGGATGCTGAGATTACAGCTCTTGAGGTAAATAAAACTTGGACTGTTGTGGATCTTCCTTGTGGAAAGGTTCCAGTAGGTTGCAAATGGGTATATAAAATCAAGTATCATGCCAATGGCACAATAGAAAGGTACAAGGCCAGGCTTGTGGCCAAAGGTTACACTCAGATGGAGGGTGTTGACTACTTTGACACTTTTTCCCCAGTAGCCAAGATGACTACAGTACGTGTTTTACTAGCTGTTGCTGCTGTTAGGGGTTGGCATCTTGAACAACTGGATGTCAACAATGCTTTCTTGCATGGTGACTTGAATGAGGAGGTTTATATGTCTCTTCCTCCTGGTTATGATGCTTCTTCCCCTTCCAAGGTATGCAAATTGAACAAGTCCTTATATGGGTTGAAGCAAGCTAGCCGTCAATGGTATTCCAAACTCTCTACTGCTCTTACTTCTTTGGGCTATCAAGTCTCTCAAGCAGATCATTCCCTTTATGTCAGGTCTGATGGCACTTCCTTTACAGCTCTATTAGTCTATGTTGATGACATTGTGTTAGCAGGCACTTCCATGGAAGAGATAAAGTCTGTCAAACTATTCCTTGATCAACAATTTAAGATCAAAGATCTTGGTCAACTTCGATTCTTTCTTGGCCTGGAAATTGCAAGGTCATCTTCTGGTATTTTCCTAAATCAAAGAAAGTACACTCTTGAGCTACTTGAAGATACTGGATTTTTGGGTTCCAAACCGGCTTCAGTACCTCTTGATCCTCACACCAAATTATCTGCCACTGATGGTGTTCCCTTTGATGATCCTTCTGGCTATAGAAGACTCATTGGCAGGCTTCTTTATTTGACTCACACAAGGCCAGACATCTCTTTCTCTGTTCAACACCTTAGTCAATATGTTTCAAATCCCTTAGTGCCTCATTATCAAGCTGCTACAAGAACTCTAAGGTACCTAAAATCTTGTCCTGCCAAGGGAATTCTATTCTCTAGTCACAGCCCACTTCAACTCCATGGTTTTGCTGACTCCGATTGGGCTTGCTGTCCTAATACTAGGCGATCCATCACCGGCTACTGTGTTTTACTTGGTAGCTCTCTCATTTCCTGGAAATCTAAGAAACAAAACACTGTTTCTCGTTCATCTACTGAGGCAGAGTATCGTGCGTTGGCCTCATTAACATGTGAGTTACAGTGGTTACAATACTTGTTCCAAGATCTTAACATTACCTTTCCCCAATCAGCTTCAGTTTATTGTGACAACAAATCTGCCATATATCTTGCCCACAATCCAACATTCCATGAACGCAGCAAGCATATTGAACTGGACTGCCACATCATTCGAGAAAAACTGCAGTCAAAACTGATCCACCTCCTCCCAGTTCCTTCGCAGTCACAACTGGCTGATGTGTTTACTAAACCCCTTCACTCTCCCTCTTTTTCCTCCATGATGTCCAAGTTGGGATTGTGCAGCATACACCATCCAACTTGAGGGGAGCTATCAGCTTTATTACCATTAGATTTGTATATATCTAAATTAGTTAGTTTTGTAATTAGTTAGTTACAATTCTGTTAGGAGGTTAGAAGATTTCTCACCTTGTATAGATTAATATATAAGGCCTAATCCTATCTGTAATAAGATAGAGTTTTCCCTTTTCACATTCAATGAGAATGAGTTTTCCTTTGTTCACCTTGATCCTCTTGTCAACATCAGAGTAGAAAGACGAAGGCAAGGAATTGGTTGCTATGAACGGTTTTTTTATTTATTATTTGTATTATTATGGTGGTGGTGGGTGACTTATGACGTTGGCCTAGATGCTTTTTGGGAGTCTCATTACGTCATTTTGTCCCCCACACGTTGCTTTCTTGATATTTCTATTTTGAATTTTGCTCCTCCAAACTAAAGACTCAAGAGATTTAAAGAGTGATGATATTTCTACTGTTAATTTTAAAAAAAATGGATTATATTTCTAAAATGCTTTAATTAAAGTTAGTGATGGCCAGCTTTCTCGCTTTAAATGTCACCTCACTTTAGACTAGTTTCATTTCTGCTTCCAAACCGTGTGGAGCAGTGGTGTATGTTTTTTTCTTTCTTTTCTGAAATTGCTTGCAGGTTTCACAAAACACTGATCCCTTTTCTTTGTGATATGTATGGATGGCTGCAAGGGTACTGTGCGTATTTAAGTTCCTGTCTTTAATGGTCTGTAAGACAAGTTGTATTAAAGCAGATTGTACATGTGTTTCTATGAACAGTACAAAAGTTGATTTCACAAATGTAATTTATATTTGAATATTTTTATTCCAAAAATAAGTTGATTTCACCAATGTCATCCACCACGTGGCACCATCTGATTGGATGACCTTGCTACTAGTCATGGGAAGAGTCCGCCTTGTGGTTAGGTGTTGAACGATGTTTGGCATAGCATCATTTTCATTGTCCCTAATTCTCACCAATCTCATACCTAAAAGATTTTGTCACTTTGTAACTATAATGTCCCATTTTTTTTGTAAATAAAATTTTAGAGAATAATGATGTTTTATAATTAAATAAATAAATAAAAATATATATAATAAAATAATAGTTTGAGAGAAAATAAAAAGGATATTTTATTAAGAGAATAAAATAGAGTTTCTTTTTTTATAAAATAATAAAAATAAATAAATAAAGTAAATAATAGGTCGTGAATACTCCTAATTATAAATAGCAACATGCTAGGTCAGTTTTAAGACTCACTCCTCAGCCTCCTCTATCTCTTAATTTCGTTTTTTCTCTCTTCCTCTCCCAAAACCCTCTCTTTTTCCCGTAGGCCACCAAATCTGTTTCAGAAAAATAATGATGTCGAACTCATTCACCGTTGGATCGTCGTGAAATTTAAACAGCATGTTTGCAACCCAATTACGAGCATTCTCACCGTTGGGAATTTCGATATAACGTCTGAGCTAAGAGAAATATACCTCGCATTGTAGCCTTTTCCTTTCCCGCAGAAACCCAGAGCTGTCTCGGTAAAACTATGATTCTGGTTTCGTTAACCGTTGGATTGTTGTGAAATTTTGATATTTTGTGCGAAATTCAATTTTTCACAGCTTCACCATTGGGATTTGCAAAATAATATTCGTGAAGGGAGAAAAAGGAATCGAACGAAGATAGTACAAATGGAGGCTTCAATCTCTTCTCATTCTCTCTAACGTTTGGGAACCCTATCAGAGCAACCAAAGGAAGAAATTGAGGAATCTTAGGAACTTGCTAGAGATGCCGCTATCATTTTCAGAAGACACGTGAGTCCTCTTAGAGGTAAGGGATGAGTTATTCACAATTGGGGATTAGTGAGAACATGTGTGGGGATCCTTAGAGGATTAAATTGAGGTTTTATTTTGGAATGTTTATTAAATTGCAATTTTTCCTTTATGATTATAAATAAAATATTGATGCTCTAATGAGAATTGCTTAATAAATTGTGCTCTTGATATTTGTATATTTCGACCTATGATTTTGATATAATTGTGTAATATTATTTGAGGAGTTTTAGTCCCCATGTTGTGATAGTCTTTTGTATAAATTGTTATATTGAGAATATGAAATGATGATTCAAATTGTGAGTATGTAGTGAATTGAACACGTGATGAATGACGGAATACATATATATTGAGATGTGTATTGTGTTGTGAGCTATGAATTGTGCAATCACACAACTGTAAGATCCTTTAAGGGCAACGAGTTTTGCACGACGAGTATTGTGATGGGATCCATTGTGGGAACCTGATGAGTTTAATCACAAGCGCGACGAGTTAAAATGATTTTGAAAATAATTGAGTAATTGTGTGTATTGCATAGTTCATATGTGATTTATGAAGTGTGATGACGTGTTAAATTGAGATTATGTCATTGTGATTGAGATCGAGTGTATGTGATAAATTGAGTATGCACGTGATTGTGATGTTGTTTGCATTGAATTATGAACTATGAATTGTACAATCACACGACTTTAAGACTCCTTAAGGGCGGTGAGTTAATTATAAGACCCTTAAAAGCAGATGAGTTAATTATAAGACCCTTTAAGGACGTTGAGTTAATTATAAGACCCTTTAAGGGCGGTGAGTTAATGCTAAGACCCTTTAAGGGCGACGAGTTAAAAATATTTGAGAACAATTGAGGAGTCGTGTGTTTTGTACAGTTCATAGACAGAGTCTGTGTGCTAAAATGTTTTCTGGGTTGGACCTGAATCAGGAGGGAGAGAACCTGACGAATTCTTCAGAGTGTAGGCCTTGGGGGTCACACGGTTTGAGTGTTCCTTTAAGCCTATGCTGATCCCATATGGTTGGAACATTCTCACAAAACACTGTGACCCTGACTGGTCTCCCTATAATATTACCTAGTGAGAGTGACTTGACTTGCTAGTGTGTGGTTTATCTTGTCATGTACTCCTATGCGCCTGATGAGGTTTTTCACTCACATGATACCACATTGCATATAGACTTGAGTCTTAGCATAACTATTGCATACGCTTTCTAATTGTTTATTATGAAATTGATGTGTTATTATGTCTTGATAGGAGTGTGTGATTCTTGTGTATTGTGATTGATGATTGAAAGGTGAATTTTGAATGACAAAGTGATGAAATAATGTGAGATATGCTAAGTAAATTGTATTTGGCTATTATATGTTGTCTTGTTTCTCTCTAGTAGTTAGAAATGTGATAACTCACTCCCGGTTTGCTGTTTATGTTTGAATCCTGTGATGATTTTGAACTTTATGTTCGGGGGAGCAGATAGGTGAATGACTATGAAGAACCTCATGCTAGAGGACACGAGAACACAACACTCTGATAGAATGTGACATTAGGATATATGTTATATATTAATTGTATGAAGCTTAGACAACCTTGTTTGAGTCGAGATGACTTTATTATTTATTTGGACAAGTTTGAATATGATGTAGAAGAAAGTGAATGTGAACCTTTTACCCCTTTGAAAGACTTGTATTTAAAAATGTTTTAAAATACTTTTAATTAATATTTAAACTTTTATTCCTTTATTAGTATATATGTGAGGGGCTGAGAGTGTCACAATAACAAGGGAGCTATTACTAAGATTTAATAAAGGACCAAAAAGTTTGAATGATAAACAATACAGTATGTTTAAAAATTTTAATATACTATTATTATATTTTTATTTAATATTTAAAAATATTACTATAATTTAAACCCATGCATTAAGTATAAAGTAATTTTATATTATTATTCACTCATATATCATCATTAATATAATTTTTAAGATAATTATTATAGTTATTATAGATGATAAAATAATATTGAATGAAGTTTTAAATTTGATTTACACTTTTATTATATTACTTATTTTTTCTATTTATTAACAAGACATTACTTTTATAGCACCATTTGTTGTCCTATTTCTCACTCCCACATCTAAGTTAACTTTGTTTTTTCTTCCTTGAATGTTTTGTCACATTGTAACAAGTGGAATTGTTAAGATTTTTAAAAAAGCAAATTGTTTGAATGAAATTAAATTTCAAACAATTTTAATATTCTAATATTATATTTTTATTTAACATTTTTAAGTTTTAAGTTTTCTTAGTATTTAAGAATATTTATTAACAAGACCTTTTATGGCTATTTTTTTATGGAATGACTATTTTTTTGTAATGAGAATTTTGCATTTCTTTTCACTCCCTATAATAATAATGACGACAATTGAGTTAAGTTCAAGTGAAGCGATTGTATGCATGAGTGCAAATTAACTTATTTAGTTGACCAAACATTTCTTATCATTCACAAAGGTTGTTACAGACAATGTATCTAATTTAAGTATATTAATGCATTAAAATCTATTTATATATGTATATATAAGATATATTTGTTAAATTTTTAATTGAAATTGTAAGAAAGATGAAGAAAAAATCAACTAGCAAGCAAAAATCAAATCAAATTTAGATTCTATCATTCATGAGGAAAATCTTGTCCAATCATAATATTGAGATCTCACGTGATTTTATTTGTGTGAAAAATTTTAATAGAATTTTACTTATTCGATACTACTATAAAATGGATAGTACAAATATTCGAAACAATATAGAGTATACCGATATTCCTTTTTATGACTTTACATTTCTTAATTTCTAATGTTATACAAAATTTTTATACTACAAAAAGTAGATCATCAAATGTATTTTTATTGAAATTAAGAATTTTTTTATTATGAAAATCTCCCTTATTAAATGTAACAAATTAAATATTTTACTCTATCATTTTTATAAATACTAGTCAATGCTTAAAGAACATTTAATAAAAAAATTTATTATTTTTAATACATAAAGATAAAAAATATACCATACTATAGTATTTGGTCTTTAAAATGATTAAAAACATGCTTGAGACAACATTTTTATATGCTAACAATGTGGGTTTGAGAAACAGCTTAGAAGTTAGAACTAGAAGGTGTTAGAATATTCTCTTATGCTCTTATTTATTAAACTTGACAACAACTTCTGTCTTTTCTTCCTCCTTCTTAGTTATAACGCCTCTATCGTCATCATTCCTCTCATTGCACCATAAAGCAAAGAACACAAAGGCCTTTAAACAAAAAATGAACACAAGAGAGAGGTCTTCTCAAACCATCTTGCAGGAAAATTGAAATCTGGATTCATTTTTGCCTTCAAGATTTTTAAACTTTTCGATTTTATTATTGTGAATTTTAAAGTGATTTTTTATTTCTAAATTGTCTCTTTTTCTCTTTGTTTGTTTCGTGAGAAATATCGGTTATCATGATGTAGGGGATTTAAATTTTATGTTTCTGAGTTATTTGTAGTTTATTAGCGTGTTTGGTTTCACATCACCGATGTGATTCTCTCTGGGAATGTGATTTCATGAAGCTACTAGTTATATCTCAGACATGATTTTTTATTTCCCAAACTGATTTTCAACATGCTATACATTTCATGTGAAAGAAAAAACACATAAATTATTATAAAATGTGTAATATTTGTTAAACTTGGTTTTTGTGTAGCATGAGAAGATCTAAGCGGACATTCGGTCAATTTTTTAAAATAATAACATTTTTAAAAATAAATAGTAAAAAATTATGATATTTTAAAACCAAATTCTGGTATAGGTGGATGGTTGTTGTTTTCATGAGTTAAGCTCTCTCTTGGTGAGAGGGGTGTTTGTGTTTATTTGCCTTTTTCTCTTAACGGCAATTTTTAAAAATTGTTATGCTGGTTATGTTTGTAGAAGTTTCAAGAATTTCATTCAGGAGATTAGATTCTCTGACAATCATCCCAACTTATTAAATTTGTTCATCTTTCTTTCAGGTGTGTCTTTCATTGTATATTCTGCTGCTGGGTAATTGGAAGGCTAACCAGGTGCTGCTTCATTCCTTAATTATTCTTCAAACATTCCAAGAAGTCCATATTCTTCATTGTTCTCTAGTGTCATCACCAAAATCAGGGAATGCTGAAAGATGTGCTTGACAGTTAAGAATTCCTTCACCGAGGCTAATGAGTTCGTGCCTCCATCTGAGCTATCCTTGTTCAACCTTGATGACATTGGATCTTTAGTCCACTGTCCATATCTATTTTTGGCTCGAGCGACTGAGGTGCGAAGAAATCTCAGCCATTGTGCAATATCCAAACACAATGATTGTGAAGATGGTTGAGCTTTGAGTTTCCTGCTTCTGGCCGCATGATTGCCTGTACTTAGTGCTATTGATATTGGTTTTCACCACAAAGTGTTTCTAGAAATGGAGCAAAAAGGAGGTGTGCTTTGCTTATGCAACGATATGAACTGGGGAGATTATTAGGCCAAGGAACCTTTGCGAAAGTCTACCATGCTAGGAACATCATAACTGGCATGAGTGTGGCCATTAAGATTACTGACAAGGACAAGATTCTGAAAGTTGGGATGATTGATCAGATTAAGCGTGAAATTTCAGTGATGAGGCTAATCAGGCATCCACATGTGGTTGAGCTTTATGAGGTAATGGCCAGCAAAACCAAGATGGATTACTCCACAGTACATGTGGTACCCCTGCCTATGTTGCTCCGGATCGGAAGTGATAAACAGAAGGGGTTATGATGGAGCCAAAGCTGATATATGGTCATGTGGGGTGATCTTGTATGTTCTATTGGCAGGGGAGACTTCAAATTTCCTAACTGGTTTGCACCAGATGTACGCAGATTGCTGTCGAAAATCTTGGATCCAAACCCAAAGACAAGGATATCAATTGCCAAAATCATGGAAAGTTCTTGGTTCAAAAGGGGGTTAGAGAAGTCTACCATTACTCGGAACTAAGACCAAGAACTGGCTCCTCTTGATGCATTATTTGTGAAAAAATTGTTTTAGAATGTGAAAAAATCTCATCAGTCTAAACTTTAAAGTTAAGATCAAGAGAAATTTATAAATATTTGATTTCTCAACCTAGCAAGACTTTATTTAATAATAACAAAATCATGACAGAAATTCAAAGCGAAAAATATCTCAAATATAGTCTACACATATAAAAGAATTTGATGTCAGAATAAAAATATAAAACTCAAATAGCCTTCTTTGATGGAGAAACTCGAATACTAATTTAAGAGTGTGTTTCAATTTACTCCCTTCTAAACTCAAATACTAATAAATTTAACTAAACCCAAATATTTTCTGTTAATTTTATTTTTCAGCTTAAAAACATAACGCATAAATTAGAAATATGATTAATTGTTTTATTCGTATTAAAATTATTTTAATTTTAATATAATATTTTATATTACTTTTCTTATATTTATTATGAAGTAAAAATATTTAAAAATTAAAGTAAGAAAATAATGTCATAATAGAAATAAAATAATTAATACTATAAAAAAATGCATTATTATCAGTAAATCTTTTATCATTACAAAATGAAAGACATGTGTTAAATAAATTTATTAATGATATAAGATATATAATTTCATGAGGTTAGTTAAGTGAAATTGGATATAGTCTTGTATGTAACTAATTCAAGGTTTAAGTTTATATATTAAAGATAAAATAAGAAGTAAATATAAAATGTTAGAAGCTAGCGTTTTTAAAAATATTAATTTAAGTAACAGTTTTAAAAAATGTTTAAAACTACTGAAAAAATATTTTTACCAAATAGTCAAAAAGTTTTTTAGCTACTAAAGAAAGTCAAGTCATTTGAAATGTTTGACAAACATATCTTTAAACAAGATCGAAAAAAACCTAGGTAATATCCTTAAGCAACCATTAAGCTAGGACTAAAAAACTAAAAATTAATTTCTTCATTAGAAAATACAATAGAACATTTCTTTACCAATCTAACTAGATTTTAAACTTGTGCATTGTACCAATAATGATTGACACAAATAATAATGACTTGTATTTCTTAACCAAATAATCTAGAGTTTGAATTTTGGTTAACCCTTACGCATAGAATTAAAGAAAAAACACATGCTAATTGATCCCTAAAAACATAATATTAATGAATTAAAGATTTTAATGTCCTTTCATGTATGTCAAAGATGTATGCAGAAAAAAAAAACTGGGTGATTTTTATTAAATAAAACCAATAAAATAAATAAATAATAGATACTAATATACTATATTAAGTTTTGACATGTAGATATCCCCATGATTTTATATATATATTAAAAAAATAGGCTTCCAGGTATGAAAAATAGGACTTAGAGAGAAGGGGAGTGGGGGATACAAGCCAGATCTTGAAAAATAAAATGTTAAACCTATATATGACTCCAGGATAATCAAGACTGATACTACTAACAGAAAACTTTGTTATAGTGGGTCAAACAAAGTGTTATCCAGACCAGAAGACAAAGACACTTCTGACATACATCTGTAAGAGCCTTAAGATTCTATTTTATGTACAAAAAAAAAATGCACTGTTTGTTCAAATCTATAGCTGGACAGAAGAATAGATAAATCTGATAGGCACCAGAATTTGGATATGAACAAAATAGTATTTATATTGAAATATAGCTGAAAACAGAAAAAGTCCTCTATTACAATATAGAATTGAGGAGAATTTTAAGAAAAGTAAGCCTATGAATGGAGCAGAGCTCCCTTGCAGAATGGTAATTAGGAAAAACAAACCCAGACCCCCTCCCTTTCCTAAGGAAGAACTTATTCTCAGCCTCTACACTCTCCTTACAAGCTATCCATTCCATTATGCCAACCTATGTTCCTTTTCCACTTCAGCTAGTGCAACTTGTATGGCTAATTCTTTCAGGTCTTGTTTCTGAGGCCCATTTGTCCTTTCTTTTTCTATTCCCCCACCCCCTTTTTTCCCTATCCTTTTATATACCTTCATTATGGACCTATCAAGTTCTAACCAGGAAAATTCCAAAAGCATTTCTAACCCAAATCTCCAAATTCACATGATGTTAAATCAGAAACAAACTAAATAAATAAGGAAATGTGATTAAAAATAATATATAACACTACAGAGAAAAAAAATCAGAAAATTAATTTTCCATGCATACTATAAAGAGATTACAAAGTCAGAAAATATATATTTTCATGGGAGAAATGTTCATGTGAACACAATAATTACCTTGACTCTGTATAATGATATTTTGTTGCATATCATTGCAGCAACTTTTTCAACTGAATGACTTGAGTATTTCCCACCTCTAGCTTCTTCTTCAATTTTATTTGCAGAACTGTTGGAATTTGAATCAGTGAGAACTTGGGAAGACTGGAAATTAAAAGCCAAAAACGGCACCACAAGTGATAGCGTAGCAAAGGAACCAGTTGCAAAACAGAGGATGAGAATGCAGCAAGCAAGCAACAGAAGCAAGGGGGTGCAATTAGAAAACAAGACCAAGAAAGCAATTACAAGGCCCACTTACCTCAAGGATTAGGTGTGAAGCAAGCAGGTGCACCATATCTGGAAGAATGATGCTTGTTGTGTAGGGGTAGACAAACTTAACCATTTCCTGATATTCTGTAGCACAAAAAGACAAGTTCGATTATTGAGAAATCAGTATAAATAATACTATGTAATAACAGCATCAATCAATGGAATATACAACTGTTCCTTCCCTTATTCTTCTCTCTGTGGAGGCCCTGGTCCTCCAAAACCAGCTTCTATCATCTTCCCTATCAACAAGTATATAGCATATATAATTATGTATGATAATTTTAAGAAAATAAACAACACTAATATAAAATATATAGAATGGTAAAATACAAAAAAAAAAAGATCATATCTGCATTTCCTGAAGTATCTTATGGAATCTAGATTACCCAGGAAGAGAAATTAAAAACTTAAAAGAAGAAACAGAGTAAAAAGAAAATATTTAAGATATGTTGTAACCCGGAATCAAAATAAAAGTTTATAAATAATTCAAGCACATATATATACACCAAATAATAATAGCTTAGTAAAAGCAAAAATATAATAATACCTTAACAAATTTTCCTCTGAAAACAGAGAGTGCAACCTTCCAGAAGGCTCGTGTGTAATGCATGATTACAGCAGTAAAACAATTTCCACTGTTTTCTCTTCTATGTTATTTAGAACACCACAATGTCATGTAAAATATTGACAAGAACCCATACAACAGGTGCTCAAGTGTGTGAACCAACAAATATTTTTAATTGGATACCTAATTCTGTGACTTCAAAGTTCAACCAGGAGAGGTGTCCAAGCTTCATACATTGAAAGCCATAAGCAGGAACAACAAAGAGCAACTTAAAGAATAAGTAGCCTCAGTAGTCTATAACACAAGCAATATGTTCTATATTAATTTAATTATGCAGCACACATTGACATGGTGTTTTTGAAAAGTCAATCCAATAAACTATACCAGTTTTAGTCCAAATGAAATGCAATTACTTAAAAATGATTGCACAAATGTTTGAACCTAGTATCTCCTGCAAACTACCCAAAGACCTTGTCACTAGCCCACTACCAGTGGCACGTCCAAGATGATGAGCTTCAATAAACATTAAAATATCATGTTAAAATACAATAAAGCAGATAAAATGGCAAGGTGTCAGCCTTCAAGCATAAATCAATCTGCATTCTGCAAGCAAACATCAAATCTCCTTATTTGTGCCTTTCTTTTTAAGCCATGCAATATTATGTATCGTTTACTGCTAAGCAAGATGAAGGAGCAATCATAACATCATGGGTCAGCACAAACAAATATACTGCAAACTGAAATGCAACCTTGTTTACAGCCCAATGCTTCTTTTCAATTAATTTCATTCCAACATAGCATGTAAATTGAACAAATTAAAAAATTACTATCCATAACATCTATTTCGATGAACTATCGCATAGCTAATCTATTTGTTCGGGGTCTTGAAGTTAAAGCTTGGAGGACAAAACAAAGTAGTGTACAAGTACTTGGTGCTATGGCATACCGTGCTCCTCAGCATTTGTCTCGGTGTCTCCCTAAGATTGTTCCCAAATTGGCTGAGGTATAATATGAAGCAAACATTATTTTTCACTTCTAAATTCCTTTTAAGCTATAGATTGCATTACCTTAACCCATCTCAGTATTTGAAGGTTTTGACTGATACACATCCTAAAGTCCAGTCAGCTGGGCAAATGGCCCTTCAACACGTTAGTCTTGACTTACGAACTATTCTATCCATTTGATTCCTGCTTCTGTGATTAATGTTTTTAATTTTCATGTTTTTTCCAGGTTGGGAATGTGATAAAGAGTCCAGAAATATCTGGTCTTGTCCCTACTCTACTTAAGTAAATTGGTGTTTTCAGTATCTAGAGGGAGGAATAAAAGTAATTCTTTTGAAATTATGGCATAAGAAATCATCATTTAATTCAACTCTACTTTTATATGTTGCATATTTATTGTAATTGTTTGATGTATATTTTCATGAAATTTCATCCTTCAAATCTTATCTATACAAAAATGTTAATGTTAGTTAAGTTAAAAAAAATAGTGAGATTATCTCAAACAGCAATAGTAAAATGAGAGAGAAAGAAAATTTAAGTAAAAAAAGAAATGATGAGCAAATGAAAATATTTTATTATATTTAAAAAAAGATATATTTTTTCTCTTATGATATTTAATAAATATAATTTCTATAAAATAATTTTTATTTTTATTTTAAATAAAAAATTATTATGAAATATAAGTTTTTATCAATAGTTGAGATAAATTTAAGTGAACTTGGTATCAATGATTATTGTGTAGTTAAAGTCCTAGATCCAACGACTCATAAAAGTTTAAATTTCCTTTGCATATAATATAAATAGACATAACTCTAAAAATGAATTTTTATTTTATTTTTTTGTTAAAGTCTTAAAAATATTTATCCTCTAATTTATTTTTTCTCCTCACAATTATTTTTATCTTTTGTAAAAGATAAATTATAATGTATTTTTTTAACAATTTTAATATACATTTATTATATTTTTATTTAATATTTAAGAATATTTCTATAATTTAAACTCATGCACTAAGTATAAATTATATTTTTTCATGACATTAATGCAAAGTATTTATCAATTTTATATACTGATAACTCATCTTTGTAGAGAAATTTAGTTAGTAATCTTTAACGAAGTCACTATTTCTAATTATTTTTAATATGTAAGACTTAAATCTAAAATCTTGACTTAAGGAGATGTATTTTATTTTTGTCTTAACTCTTCGGTTCATCATGGAAAATGATCCTGAAGCTACATACTCGTCTTCACAAGTAGAAAGTGTCACAATGCCTTGCTTCTTAGAACTCCATGTAAAAGCACAATCACCCATAAAAAATACAAATCCGGTAGTACTTTTTCTATCATCAACATCTCTGGCAAAATCACTATCACAAAATCCCACAAGCTTATAGTTATTGGAGGGAAAATAAAATAATCCAAAATCAATTGTACCTTTCAAGTAACGAAGAATTCTTTTTGCGGCTTTTAGATGAGGAGAGGTAGGAGCCTCCATAAAGCGACACACAACTCCCACCGCATATAGAATATCGGGCCTTGTATTGGTTAGATACCTTAAACTCTCCACAAGACTCTTGAAGATCGTGGAGTCTACCTTCTCTCCTTCATCAAACTTTGATAACTTCAAGCCACCTTCCATAGGTGTGTTCACGGGATTGCAATCAAGCATATTAAATTTCTTCAACACTTCTTTTGTGTACCTTTCTTGTGAGACAAAGATATCATTCTCCGTTTGCTTCACTTCCATTCCTAAGTAATATGACATGAGTCCCATATCTGTCATATCAAATTCACGATACATGGACTCCTTGAAGTCTTCAAACAAATTTGGGTTATTGCCGGTAAACATAAGGTCATCCACATAAAGACAAATAAATAAGACATCACCATTATTAAAAGTTTTAACATAAAGAGCATACTCATTTTGACAACGAACAAACCCATTGTCTTGGAAGTACTTGTCAATGCGAGTATTCCATGCCCTCGGTGCTTGCTTTAGACCATACAACGCCTTGTTCAATTTCAAGACTTTTCCTTCTTGACCTTCGATGACAAAACCCATTGGTTGTTCAACATAGACATCTTCTTCAAGATAGCCATTTAGAAATGCCGATTTTACATCAAACTGAAAAATTCTCCACTTCATTTGAGCTGTCAAGGAAATAAGAAGACGAATGGTTTCCATGCGGGCAACCGATGCAAACACTTCATCATAATCAACTCCATATTGTTGCTTATAACCTTTAGCTACAAGTCTTGCTTTGTGTCTCTCAACCTCTCCTTTTGCATTCTTCTTGATTTTGAACACCCATTTGACTCCAATTGCTTCATGACCTTTGGGAAGGCTCGATAACTCCCAAGTGTTGTTCTTCTCAATGGCTTTGATTTCTTCTTCCATGGCTTGTCTCCACCTTTTTTCTTTCATTGCTTCATCAAAGTTTAAGGGTTCACTGTCAACAAAAAGACAAAACAAATCATTTATAACTTCAGTTTCATCATATAATTCTTGAATATTTCTCATTATTCTTGGCCTTTCACTTGAACTCCCTTCGGAAGATGATGAGGCTTCATTGGTTGAAGGAGTTGGTGAAAGTGATGGAGTTGAATCATTTGGAGTCAAGGCTTCTTCATCTATTTCTTCAAAGTACGGGAAAAAATCATAAGTGTCTTCTTTCTCCTCCCAATTCCATGTGCCTTCTTCATAGAACTCGACATCTCGGCTCACAATTGTCTTTCCATTGTTTAGATTGTACAATTTGTAGCCTTTTGAGCTTGCATCATAGCCAATGAACACATGTTTCTTACTCCGATCATCAAGCTTGAATCTTCCTTGGTCGGGTACATGAGCATATGCAATGCTCCCAAATACTCTGAAGTGATCAACTCTTGGCTTCACTCCACTTCATGCTTCTTGTGGTGTTTGATCTTTGACATTCTTTGTTGGGGAGCGATTGGACAAATAAACGGCACATGCAACAGCTTCGGCCCAAAATTCCTTTGGCATATTTTTAGCCTTCAACATACATTTAGTCATATTAAGAATAGTTCTATTTTTTCTCTCCGCTACCCCATTTTGTTGTGGAGATCTAGGAACCGTTAGAGGGCGACGAATCCCATATTTTTCACAAAATTCATTAAATTCTTTTGATGTGAATTCGCCACCTCTATCGGATCTTAGAGCTTTGATTACATAACCACTCTCCTTTTCCACAAGAGCTTTAAAATTTTTAAAAGCTACAAATGCCTCAGATTTTTGCTTTAGAAAATAAACCCAAGTCTTTCTACTATAATCATCAATAAAAAGCAAGAAATGTTTATTGTTACCACATGAAGGAGGATTGATTGGGCCACTCACATCGATGTAAACAAGTTGGAGAGGCTCCTTTGCTCTTGAATTAGCTTCTTTTGGAAAACTCTTTCTTGCATGCTTTCCAAGGAGACATGCTTCACACAATTAATTAGGATGGTTGATGTGAGGCATCCTTTTCACCATCTTCTCCTCTCCTAAGGATTTTAGTGCTCCAAAATTCAAGTGCCCAAATCTCATATGCCAACACCATGATTCATCTTTTATGCTAGCCTTCAAACATTTTGCTTCATTGGTTTTAATGTTCAAAGTGAACATTCTATTTCTTGACATAAACACCTTGGCAATCAAATTAGAATTTTTATCTCAAAGCCATAAACAACAATCTTTCATATGAATTTCATACCCCTTTTCAACAAGTTGTCCCAAACTCAAAATATTGCTTTTTAGTTTAGGAACATAGTAAACATCCGTGATTAATTTGTGAGCACCATCTTTTAAAGAAATTAAAATGGTACCTTTTCCTTGGATTTGCACCTTGGAAGAATCTCCAAAAGAAACATTTCCTTTCACCTTCTCATCAAGTTCCACAAATTTCTCTTTGCATCCACACATGTGATTGCTTGCTCCATTGTTAAGATACCATAAGCATTTGTCTTCCTTCTCACCATTATTAAGTGATAGTAGTAGTGTTGACTCTTCAACTTCTTTATCTTCTTTATCATCAACAAGATTGACCTTCTCTTCAACATTTGTTCTACACTCCCAAGAGTAATGGCCATATTTATGACAATTAAAACATTCAACATTAGATTTATCATACCTCCTTTCATATGCTTTTCCATAATTGTTTCTACCTCTTCCTCTTCCTCTTCCACGACTTCTAGTGGATTGATGGCTCCTCCATTCATTATTGTCAAAATTATCACGATCTCCTCTTCCTCCTCTTCCTTGGCCATGACCACGTCCACGACCACGTCCTCTTCCATGTCCACGTGCTTTTTGGCTACTTTCTCCTTCATTTTCTTTCAAAGAAGCTTTGGCTTTGAGGACTTGCTCCAATGGCTCATCATGTCTTCTATTGAACCTTTCTTCATAGGCTTGAAGAGAACCCATCAATTGATCTACGGTCATTGAGTCTAAATCCTTAGACTCTTCAATAGCACAAACCACATAATCAAATTTAGCGATTAAGGAGCGAAGGATCTTTTCCACCACACGAACATCTTCCATATTTTCTCCATAACGCTTCATTTGGTTCACAATAGCCAACACCTTGTTGCCAAAATCTGAGATAGATTCGAATTCCTTCATATGCAATGATTCAAACTCTCTACGTAGAGTTTGTAGGCGCACCTTTTTTACCTTATCAACACCTTCAAGGGAGGTTTTCAAAATCTCCCATGCTTCTTTGGATGTGATTGCATTTGACACCAACTCGAACATAGTTTCATCCAAACCTTGATGAATGAAAGTAAGTGCTTGTTGATCCTTCTTCTTTGACTTCAACAAAGTCTCCTTCTCATTTGGTGACAAAATAGCCTCATTTTGAGGTTGGGTATAACCTTTCTCTACAATCTCCCATGCATCTTGAGAACCTAATAAGGCTTTCATGCGACGACACCAATTATCATAATTCTCTTTGGTAAGACGAGGGAATTGAAACATAGACAGCATCTTTGAGATCATTGAGCCAGTGTTTGACATTGTTGTTTGTGGTCTGTTTCTTCTCGGCATCATCAAGCACAGCTCCAACCACTCTGAGAATGGTCTCCAACTTTTGAAGCAACTTCTTGCCAAGCTTCTTTCCAAGGATCAAGTCAACAAACTCAGGTGAAGCCAGCCTGTCGAAAAGCACATCAAGGAAAGCAGAGAGAAAGGCACCACCTACCACTGTTGCTGCCATTATCTCAAGAACAAAAGATGATCAGAGCAGAATGACAAAGGCAAGGAATTGGTTGCTATGAACTGGATTGGTTCTTCGTAAGTCAACTCTCTTCACTTTCACTCGTTCTTGATAAGGTTTATTTATTTATTATTTGTTTTATTATGGTGGTGGGTGACTTATGACTTATGACTAGTTTCATTTCTGTTTCCAAACCGTGTGGAGCAGTGGTGTATGTTTTTTTCTTTCATTTCTGAAATTGCTTGCAGGTTTCACAAAACACTGATCCCTTTTCTATGTGATATGTATGGATGGCTGCAAGGGTACTGTGCGTATTTAAGTTCCTGTCTTTAATGGTCTGTAAGACAAGTTGTATTAAGGCAGATTGTACATGTGTTTGTATGAACGGTACAAAAGTTGATTTCACAAATCTAATTTATATTTGGATATTTTTATTCCAAAAATAAGTTAGTAGTAAAATTGAAAATAATTATTTTTTGTGTAATCCATAAGTTATCTAAAAATACTTAACTTAGAATTAGTTCTAAATTTAAAATTTAAAATCAATTCCTCAATGTGAAAGTAAATAGTTGAACATTTACTCAAATTCATGTTAGTTTATATTTTAACATAATTTTAGAAAATCAAACATAAATCTAATATACACGATTAAAGTTGTCATAGAGATGTGTTGTTCTAGAAAGGTTTAATAACAAACCATGATCTCATAAATAATTAACATTAGTAGTAGTAATTTGTGTTTCTTAATCAAGTGGTACAAGATTCAAATCATGATTAATCTTTATATATAGAATAAATAAATATGAAATTAAAAAATATCAAACCAAAACAAAAAGAAGTATTGAACAAATATTAATGAACAAAGGACACATGCTAATTGATCCCTAAGAACATAATATTAATGAATTAAAGAGTTCAATATGTCCTTATTTGTACATAAAAAATAAAAGAAGTATGTAGAAAGAAAAGTGTGTGATTTTTTACTAAATAAAATCAATAAATAATAGATACTAATATAGTAAAGAATATTGTGAAGAAGTTGTCATAGTGATTAAAGTAATTCCTTTGAAATGGTGTCATCAAAATTATCATTCAATTCAACTCTATTTTATATGTTGTATATCTATTATAATTATTTGATGTATATTTTTATGAAATTTCTTGGTTTCTGACCATCCTTCATATCTTATCTATACAAAAATGTTATTATTAGTTAAGTAAAAATATTTAGTGAGATTATCTCAAACAAAAATAGTAAAATGAGAGAAAAAGAAAATTTAAGTCAAGAAAAAAAAATTGTGAGCAAATGAAAAGGTTTTATTATATTTAAAAAAAGATATATTTTTCTATTATCATATTTAATAAATATAATTTCTATAAAATATATTTTTATTTTAAATCAACAGCTATTTTGAAGTATAAGTTTTTATCCATAGTTGAAATGGATTTAAGTGAACTTTATATTAATGACTGTTATGCCGTTAAAATCTCGATCCAACGACTCACAAAAATTCAAATTTTCTTTACATATAATATAAATAGATATAATTCTAATAATAAAAACATTTTATTTATTTGTTAAAGTCTTGAAGATATTTATCCTCTAGCTTATTTTTTCTCCTCACAATTATTTTTATCTTTTGTACTACCAAACAAAAGATGAAACACACTTTCTAAAAGTATTCCATTTTATTTATCCTAAATATTTGTTAGAGTCTTGTTAATAAAATAAATCTTCTTTTAATTTTTTAATCAATACTCTCAAAACAAAGATGAAACACACTTTTTAAAAGTATTCCATTTTATTTATTTTATGAATAAGGAGTATTAAAGTGTATTTCACTAAAAAAAATATAAAAAAAAATACATTACATTTTTTAATAAGATGAAGTAAAAGAAGCGAATATATATATATATATATATATATATATATATATATATATATATATATATATATATATATATATATATATATACTTTTCATAAATTTAGTAATAAAAGAAATGAAAAAAAAGGGTAAACAGTCATTTTCGCCATTGAATATGTAGAATGCTGACAAATTTGTTATGGAAAGATGTAAATTCAAATTTTAGTCCTCGAAAGTGAAAAAGTGCAACAAATTCATTTATCTATTAACTTACATTCGTTACTTTTAATGAAAGAGCAAACGCGACAGATTCAGGGATGAATTTGTCAGCGCTCAACACATTCAGAGGCAAAAATGATTATTCACCCAAAATATAATTTAATCTTCATCTTTCTCATTTTTCAATCGTTGCAAGCATAGTTGTGAAATCCAGTTTGGCTCAGCTATTCAGACCAATCCAACTGAGACCCGGTGGCCTAGCCGAACCAGTTCCACTATTGGATCGGTCATACAATTGACACAGGAGGACCCAGCCAAACTTGGACGGATAGCCACCAGATCCCAGTTGGACCGGCCTGACCTGGCCGATTTTATAAAAAAAAAAAAAATAAATCACCTCTACGGCATCGTTTTGATGTCTTATTATTATCAATTGTTATATTGGATTATGAAGTATGGACGAATTTTTTTTTGCTCAAATAATGTTATATATATATATATATATATATATATATATATATATATATATATATATATATATATAATTTTAATTTTTTATAATATATCAAGTCAAACCAGTCCAATGACTGGTCCAACACCACTAACCTACTCACCAAATATTTTGATTTGGTCAATGATCGAACAAGATTTCACAACTATAGTTGCAAGCATAACATTACAATAAACACTTAAAAAATAAAAAAACAAACATATTAATAAACATAATATTAATTTAAAAGCTTTTTATTATGTTTATTCTAAGTTATTTGATTTTCTGTTTTTTTAAAGTATTTATTATAATGTTATATTTACAACAATTAAAAAAATTAACAGATAAATAAATTTATCATATTTCTTTTACTTTTAAAACAAATTTTAATTTTAGTCTTTTAAAGACAAACTTGTCAACACTAAAATATAAGAAGAAAATAGTTATTAAAAAATAAAAATGAAAGATCTTTACTCCTGATTCAATGATTCGAGTCTTACCCACGTGAATCCTGATTCAGAATCTGGAACAGCAATCCTGTATGATCGACATGTAAGGTACGACCATGAATCAGTAACTGACACGTGTCTTATCATTCATGCAGTTGTCATCTATATATAGAGCATAACACAGGAAGGCGTTAACTGGCTGGTACTGCGAATATTCATCCACCATGTGGCACCATCTGATTGGATGACCTTGCTACTAGTCATGGGAAGAACCCGCCTTGTGGTTAGGTGTTGAAGGATGTTTGGCATAGCATCATTTTCATTGTCCCTAATTCTCACCAATCTCACACCCAAAAGATTTTGTCACTTTGTAACAAGGGAGCTGTTACTAAGATTTAATAAAGGAATAAAAAGGTTGAATGATAAACTATACAGTATTTTTAACAATTTTAATATACTATTATTATATTTTTATTTAATATTTAAAAATATTTCTATAATTTAAACCCATGCATTAAGTATAAAGTAATTTTATATTATTATTCACTCATATATCATCATTAATATAATTTTTAAGATAATTATTGTAGTTATTATAAATGATAAAATAATATTGAATGAAGTTTTAAATTTGATTTACACTTTTATTATATAACTTATTTTTTCTATTTATTAACAAGACATTACTTTTATAGCACCATTTGTTGTCCTATTTCTCACTCGTTTTTTTTTCCTTGAATGTTTTGTCATATTGTAACAAGTGGAATTGTTAAGATTTAAAAAAAAGAAAATTATTTGAATGAAATTAAATTTCAAACAATTTTAATATTCTAATATTATATTTTTATTAAATATTTTTAAGTTTTAAGTTTTCTTAGATTTAAGAATATTTATTAACAAGACCTTTTATGGCTATTTTTTTTTAGTAATGAGAATTTTGCATTTCTTTTCACTCACTATAATAATAATGATGACGATTGAGTTATGTTCAAGTGAAGCGATTGTATGCATGAGTGTAAATTAACTTATTTAGTTTACCAGACTTTTCTTATAATTCATAAAGGTTGTTACAGAAATTCAATGTATCTAATTTAAGTATATTAATGCATTAAAATCTATTTATATATATATATATATATATATATATATATATATATATATAAGATATATTTGTTAAATTCTTAATTGAAATTGTAAGAAAGGTGAAGAAAAAATCATCCAGTAGGCAAAAATCAAATCAAATTTAGATTCTATCATTCATGAGGGAAATCTTGCCCAATCATAATATTGAGATCTCACATGATTTTATTTGTGTGAAAGATTTTGATAGAATTTTACTTATTCAATACTACTATAAAATGGATAGTACAAAAATTTGAAACAATATAGAGTATACCGATATTCCTTTTTATGACTTTACATTTCTTAATTTCTAATGTTATACAAAGTTTTTATACTACAAAAAGTATATCATCAAATGTATTTTTATTGAAACTAAGAATTTTTTTATTATGAAAATCTCCCTTATTAAATGTAACAAATTAAATATTTTACTCTATCATTTTTATAAATACTAGTCAATACTTCAAGAACATTTAATAAAAAAATTATTATTTTGAATACATAAAGATAAAGAATATACCATACTATAATATTTGGTCTTTAAAATGATTAAACACATGCTTGAGACAACATTTTTATATGCTAACAATGTGGGTTTGAGAAACAGCTTAGAAGTTAGAACTAGAAGGTGTTAGAATATTCTCTTATGCTCTTATTTATTAAAATTGACAGCAACTTCTGTCTTTTCTTCCTCCTTCTTTGTTATAACGCCTCTATGATCACCATTCCTCTCATTGCACCATAAAGCAAAGAACACAAAGGCCTTTAAAAAAAAAAGAACACAAAGAGAGAGAGGTCTTCTCAAACCATCTTGCAGGTAAATTGAGATTTATCCATTTCAATTTTCCTCTATATTTTTCTGAGTTATTATTTTTTTATCTTCATTCTTATTTGAAAATTTTGAAATCTGGATTCATTTTTGCCTTCAAGGTTTTTAAACTTTTCGATTTTATTATTGTGGGTTTTAAAGTGATTTTTTCTTTCTAAATTGTGTCTTTTTCTCTCAGTTTGTTTCATGAGAAACATCGGTCATCATGGTGTAGCAGATTTAAATTTTATGCTTCTGAGTTATTTGTAGTCTATTAGCGTGTTTGGTTTCACATCACTGACGTGATTATCTGGGAATGTGATTTCATGAAGCTATTAGTTATAGCTTCTACATATTTCAGACATGATTTCTGATTTTTTCAAACTGATTTCTAACACGCTATATATTTCATGTGAAAGAAAAGACACATAAATTATTATAAAATGTGTAATGTTTGTTAAACTTGGTTTTTGTGTAGCATGAGAAGGTCTAAGTGCACGTTTAGTGAATTTTTAAAAATAATAACTTTTTAAAAATAAACAGTAAAAAATTATGATATTTTAAAATCAAATTGTGGTATAGGTGGATGGTTGTTGTTTTCATGAGTTAAGCTCTCTCTTGGTGAGAGGGGTGTTTGTGTTTATTTGCCTTTTTCTCTTAACGGCAAATTTGTAAATTTTTTCCTTTTTTTTTCATCTGGAAAATTTTAATTTGTTGCCAATATGTATGGACAATAACTTAGTGCATGTGACCCAAGCATGAAAATTGGTAGATAGACTACCAAAGTTAAGTAACGATTGTAATGGAAAGTGGAACCACATGCATCTGAAAAAAGGTGCCAACTCAGTTATATTTATACTTGCCTATTTGAAACCTTACTGAATTTTCGTTTTCTTCTCGAGTGTCATTAAACTCTCCCAACTTTAGAAGATTAATTTGGGCAGATGAGTGTGAATGACTTGATTTGTCTATGTAATTCAAAACAGAATGCAGGTCTCACTTGTTTGCATGCTCCTTTTTAATGAATCTCAAGTTCATTATTGATGTATTTTGTTGTATTAGTGTGCTTTCTGCCATCTGCTGATTGATTGTTTGATTAAATTTTATTTCTTCTGCATAATGTGTGGCCATCTCTGGTTTCGATTTATTCTTGATTTTTGACAATCTTACATTTCTGTCATACTTGTTTAGTTCTTCTTGGTCATGAATCGTTTATTTTTAAGAACTCTAAAAACGACTAGACTACCTGAGAGAAATGTAATTGATGTGCTAAATACTTTGTTTTTTAATCCAGTCCTGTTTAAATATGATCAAAACTCACCTAATGCCTTATGGTTTTGGGATTGTTAAAAAATGACATCAGAAACAAGTTATAAAAATTGTTATGCTGGTTATGTTTGTAGAAGTTTCAAGAATTTCATTCAGGAGATTAGATTCTCTGACAATCATCCCAACTTATTAAATTTGTTCATCTTTCTTTCAGGTGTGTCTTTCATTGTATATTCTGCTGCTGGGTAATTGGAAGTTTAACCAGGTGCTGCTTCATTCCTTAATTATTCTTCAAACTTTCCAAGAAGTCCATATTCTTCATTGTTCTCTAGTGTCATCACCAAAATCAGGGAATGCTGAAAGATGTGCTTGACAGTTAAGAATTCCTTCACCGAGGCTGATGAGTCCGTGCCTCCATCTGAGCTAATCCTTGTTCAATCTTGATGACATTGGATGTTTAGTCCACTGTCCGTGCCTCCATCTCAGTGAAATAGAGCAAAAAGGAGGTGTGCTTATGCAACGATATGAAGTGGGGAGATTATTAGGCCAAGGAACCTTTGCGAAAGTCTACCATGCTAGGAACATCATAACTGGCATGAGTTTAAGTTTATATATTAAAGATAAAATAAGAAGAAAATATAAAATGTTAGAAGCTGGCATTTTTTAAAATATTAATTTAAGTAGTTTTAAAAAATGTTAAAAACTACTAAAAAAACTTGTTTGTCAAATAAGTTTTTAGCTACTAAAGAAAGTTAGAAGTCATTTGAAATGTGTTCACAAACATATCTTTAAACAAGATTGAAAAAAAACTAGGCAACATCCTTAGGCAACCATTAAGCTAGGACTAAGAAACTAAAAATTAATTTCTTTATTAGAAAATACAACAAAATATTTCTTTACGAATCTAACTAGATTTTAAACTTGTGCATTGTATTAATAATGGTTGATACAAGTAGTAATGACTTGTATTTCTTAATCAAATGATTTAGAGTTTGAATTTTGGTTAATCCTTACGCATAAAATTAAAGAAAGAACACATGCTAATTGATCCCTAAAAATATAAAATTAATGAATTAAAGATTTCAATGTCCTTACATATATGTCAAAGATGTATGCGAAAAGAAAAGTGAGTGATTTTTACTAAATAAAATCAATAAATTAAATAAATAAATAATAGATACTAATATACTATATTAAGTTTTGACATGTAGATATCCCCATGATTTTATATTTATATTAAAAAAAATAGGCTTCCATGTATGAAAAATAGGACTCAAAGAGAAGGGGAGTGGCGGATACAAGCCAGATTTTGAGAATGTTAATTAGGAAAAACAGGTCTTCCACTTCAGCTATCCATTCCATTATGCCAACCTATGTTCCTTTTCCATTTCAGCTAGTGCAACTTGTACGGCTGATTCTTAATCACACACAAACAGGTCTTGTTTCTGAGGCCCATTTGTCCTTTCTTTTTCTATTCCCCACCCTCTCTTTTCCCTATCCTTTTATATACCTTCATTATGGACCTATCAAGTTCTAACCAGAAAAATTTCAAAAACATTTCTAACCCAAATCTCCAAATTCACATGATGTCAAATCAGAAAAAAACTAAATAAATAAGAAAATGTGATTAAAAATAATATATAACACTACAGAGATAAAAATCAGAAAATTAATTTTTCATGCATACTATAAAGAGATTACAAAGTCAGAAAATTAATTTTTCATGCATACTATGTAATAACAGCATCAATCAATGGAATATACAACTGTTCCTTCCCTTATTCTTTTCTCTGTGGAGGCTCTGGTCCTCGAAAACCTACTTCTATCTTCTTCCCTATCAACAAGTATATAGCATATATAATTATGTATGATAATTTTAAGAAAATAAACAACACTAATATAAAATATATAGAATGGTAAAATACAAAAATAAAAGAAGAAGAAGATCATAGCTGCATTTCCAGAAGTATCTTATGGAATCTAGATTATCGAGGAAGAGAAATTAAAAACTTAAAGAAGAATTAAAATCCTCATTATTCTATTAAAAACAACAGTAAAATAAAGAAATTTTAATCATTCTTAGTCAAATTTGACTATCAATTAAATCCAATTTTCGCAGTTATCAAGTAGCAGAAGTTTTTGTTGCGAAAGCGTTAAGAGTGGTAGTGAAATTAAATATCGTTGCAAAACTTTTCACAACAGATGATATTACAATGGACTGCAACAAAAATTTTCTCACTAGCAAAAGTAAGGGATTAACGAATTGTTTATGGTACGACAGTTAGCCATCATGAAGGGACAACTAACACAAACTTAATTGCACGACAACATTTGCTGGATATGATTGAACATTTTGATACAACATAAAGACCTCGACTTGTAAAAATTGAAGGGGGGCGTGCTTCAAGCACGAATAAAAAGCTCTCATTCTGACCTAAGGAGACATGTTATACTATACACTTCACGTGAGTGCTCTAGATTGAAGTAGCCTCCATTTTGAGGAAGCTTTTTTCTGGAAAATGTTTGTTGTCTTTGTATTGTTCTTTAGAATTAAAGTCTATTATGCCAATAGTGCATATAGTTTATCTCAAGTAAATCACTAAAGATTGAATTCGTTTCATAGTATATTAATTTGATAGTTATGTTTCTTAAGTGAGAAAATATTGAGATTCTTAGAGCATCTTTGGTTGAAGAATTCATTTTGGATTCTTGGATTATTTTTTATGGGTCATATGATGCTATATAGAATGCAACAACTTCTATCATTTTTTGCTCCAATGATAAAATTCAATTTGAATTCTTAGACTTTACTTGCACAGAAAAAAAAAAGAGGAGTTTTTAGGAGTTCTTCTCCTAAAATCCAACCTTTATCATGAAATACTCTTGAATAAGAATAATGTTAGTTTTAGTGCGCAGGGGTTCTTGAGCTCAATCAAGAACCCCATTAAAGATGCTCTTAGGCTTTTGGCAAATTATACATGTTGTGCTACTCATTAACATATTCATGCTAACCTTTCATAGGCTTGGGTGACATAATAGATAAAAACTATTTATATACAAATATTTAAAAATATTAAATATATTACATAAAATATAGACCAATAATATTATTAAAAATGACACATTTTAATATGTTAAGCGAATAAGATAATTTCAACCAACCTTGATTAGAATATATATATATATATATATATATATATATAGAGAGAGAGAGAGAGAGAGAGAGAGGGAGGGAGTAATATTTATGTATTGATGGTATAAAATAATTTGACACGGTCATCTGATTATAAATTATCATTTGAATTATTTAAAAATAATAATAAATTTATCACATAAATAATATGTTATAATTAGATAATTATATAAAAAAAATTATTATATATATAGACACACGCATACTATTTCACACTTAACTATTAATTATCCTTGGGGTTGGAGGGTGGAACAAGATTTCGCATCTCGCATCTAACTATATTGAATAAGTCTGCATCAACTTTCATTTGAATTTTTATAAGTCTGCATCAAGATTTCGCATCGTGCGTGTTTCTGTTGTGAATATCATGGCACTACTAATAGAAGCAACAGTGGGAGCTGTGTTCAGCGAGAGTTGCTGAGAACCGTTTTGGAATTTAAAATCAAAACGGTTTGCTTCAAATCATCTTTGGTGCATACACCTCCAACCACTCTAGTAGCTATATCTCCAGTGATCAAGGAGATAGAACAGCAAAACAACGAGTTGCAGCTTCCGAAGGAGGAACTCCAATCATTGATTAGAAAGATGGAGGAGGGGAGACAGCTTGTTTTCGAGTGTTCAAAAATCCGGTGGCTACACTTTGTGACTTGGGCTTGTTACAAGGACAAACTGGACCGGTTTTCCGACGAGCTCAAGAAACTATTTGCCATCGACATGCAAGCTCAGAAGGCAAGAGATCAGAGGAGACATTGCTTAAGGTTAGGAGAAGACTTAGGGTTGTTGAGAAAACGTGCTTCGACCCTGGCGAGGCAATTGAAAACACGCTGTTAATGTTTTTGACGTGGATTTCTGTCTTTGCTGTGAAGCTAATAAGGGCAATTTCTGCTTTGAGATGGATTTTTCCAACGCTAATAAGGGTAGCTTTTACGTTTTCTTCCACTAAACAGGGGCAGTTTTCACTTGATATACAATTGAAGAGAAAAAAAGGCTACTTGCTCTCAGCCAGGAGTCTCACAGTTTTTTGGGGAGAGGGAGACACTCCTAGGTATTGGGGGTGGACTGTTCCAGGGGTCAGGTAATTATTTCTTGTTTTCTAATTAATTAGTTAATTGTGCCAATATTTTTATTTGGTTTAGTTACTCCGTTACTTGAATTCGTATATGTTGATTTTTAAAAATAAAAATATGATTTAAGAGATATAAATAACTTTCATGATTGAAGAGTTTTTTATAATAATTGTTGTAATTGAAAAGTAGTTTCTAGTATTAGTTAAAGGGCAAAACTAAAAAATATGTGCACCAAAGAATAGGGGATGGTTAGTTTTTATGTTAGAATCTTACGGCAATTTGAACCTACTATCTCTTCTATTTTTTATTTTAACACTTAATTTTTTTTTCGATCATTAAATTAATTTTATATCTTTGGATATTTTATTTATTATTATTAATTATTAAAAGAAAGTGCAGAGAGTATTGTTAGCATTTCTATTATTATTAATCTGAAATTGAACAATGTATGTACTCAACAAAACATCGCTGATTCAACATAACTATGTATGTATTTAATTTGTTTTGTTATTGTTTTACGCAGGTATTTGGAGGTGACTGAAATCGTTAGTGTGTCCTGGCTAAAAATCCTGGGCAGGATCAAAACTGCAATGTTGTCCCCAAATACATTGTACGGGGCATACCTTGTGTTTAAAGAAAGCAGTGATGGTGCCTAAGGGTTCAAGAACATGTCCGTTGAGGTGTCCATTGGGGTTATCGGAGAGGTTACAGATTCAAGAATTGTGAACTTGGTAGTAGGAAGCTCGGAGTCCAGTATCCGAAGGAGAGTGACAATGGTGGATGGAGGTCGAATTAGGTGACTTTTTCAACGGCAACGGAGAGAACAAGGAGGTGGAGATAGGTCTATACGATACCAAGAAGGTTGAAATAAACTTGGGTCTTGTTAGCCATTGTCCTTAAGATATCTATTAAGAAACTAACAGAAAAAAATATTTTTTACGAAAATCATAAGAGAACATGAGGACATTGGTTAGCATTTTTCAATAAACTTTTGCATTTATACTACTTAATATGTGTGTAGCTTTTTTTAAGAAAAAAAATATGAAATTAATCAATGGATCTTTCGGTTATGGTGGTATTTTAAGCAACCTTCTTGGCCAATGGATTTCGGGATGCTCAGGATCATGTGGACTGGATTGTGTACCAATCTCAAGGCTGTGAACTCCTTGCCATCTTTTATGGTCTCTGTCATGTCTGGAATCTAGGCTTAGGGATGTAGTTTGTGAGTATAATTCTACAGTGGCTCTTAAACTCATCTTAGAAGAAACCAGCAAGTTTCACCCTCAAGCTACCCTCATCAACTCAATTAATCAAGTTTCTGGCGAAGGCAACGTCTGTGCAAATTGGCTTGCTAATTAAGTTTGGAGCCTCAAGCTGATGATAATTCATTTCTGGTTTGGCAACATTGCCAACCTAAACTGGCTTTGTCTCTTTTAGCAGATGCAGGCTGAGATTCTTATTAGATTGTGTACGCGTGTTTAGTTTGCTTTGCTTTCTTAAGTTTTCTGATGTATAAAAAATTTGGATCAAATTAATATGGTTTTTATGTTTCTTATATTGTTTAAAATAACAAAAACAAACATTTATTATAGGCTCATTACATGTTAATACGGGAATCAACTCTGGACAAAACAAAATTATCCTGGTGACCTAAATTTTCCAAAAAAATCCGCACTTCTATTAGCCTCTTTATAAATATGAGAGATAGATAGAAGGGTCTCAATCCGTCATAGACAGATGCGTCCTGATATTAGCAATAAGTGGTCGTAACAAAACAGACTTGTAGAAATCTTAATTTCTGGATGATACAAACCGTCACAAGAGAATCCATCTCAATAATAATCCTTTGAAGTGGAAATAGCTATGGGAACACTTAAGGAATCTCAAATAAGACCTCCACAAAAAGCTTGGTTCAAGGAGGCATAGTAAGAACCATCCATCTTAACTTTAAAAGCCCCTGCAGGAGGAGGAGGTACTCGTGCTTAGTCACGTACTAACTCTCCACCCATTAATTGTTCCTTCTTCTTAGGCATAGTCTAGTGTAGTATGCGACCAACTAGGGTATGATGACTATGTTGGTGTAGTAGTGCCATAAGGCGTGGATATTTATGCTTTCGACGCTTTGTGTTGTATGTACAGTGTGTCTCATGGTGGCGTATCTTTGTTTCATAGTTGGATAGTGGTTGCGTAACTTACAAAAAATTAACACATTTTTATAAGCAAATTAATGAAGATTTTTCTTATAAAATGGATCGTACACATTATGTTAGTATAAAGTAATTAATAGTGACACTAGATTGTTACAGGTTGGGAACTTAATTTATGGCAAATAAAACAAGGCTTATTCGGCTCTACCCAATGGGCTAGATTAGGCTCAAAAAATGTAAGCAAAAAAAAGGCCTATTAATCTCCATCTAATTAACTATTTCTATTTTTTTGTAAATTTATATATTTTTTAGTATTTTATATATTAAACATGTTTAATTTATTTTATTTTGTATTTAATTATGGTTGTTGGCCCAACATAGAATTTGGGGGACTAACCAATTTGTAATGCTAAAGAAATTTGGGTCAATCTATTGACAATATATTGTTAATATATCATAAATCATTACTTAAAAAAAAGATTTTTAATGATGATTCCAGAAGGTTTTCAAGAACGATCTTGAATTGATGTTAAAATCATCATCATTGAAAATTAAACACTTTTGACGAAAGTGTTAAACTGATGTAAAAAATATTTTTTTACAGTAATTCTACATAAAATCGATGTATAATGTGTGTTAAGATTTGTAAACGGTCAATATTCTATATCTATACCGCCAATAGAGATTATTTTTTTTATAAAAAATATATGGCCATTTTTTTAAATAGTGTTTTGTAATCTCCTCATATAAAATAACCGAATGTATTCATCCATCTGCTTGATCTAACAAGTAGGAGTACTCCATCAACTAGTTCAAGCAATTTAAAATTTTGTCAATTGACACTACAAATTAAGGTATCATCAACACGGCATAATTAAAAGTTAGTAGATCTCTGCAATTTTCTAAATCGTAGTCATTGACTCAGATTTACACTAAGAGTGTGTTTGGATAGATAAGTTTAACTGAGGAAAGTAATTTATCAGAGAATTTGAATTTCTGTAATCGAAAATTCATTGTTTAGATGTTTTTTTGTGAAAAATTTAAATTTTTGGAATTTTAAAACAGAATTTTAAATAACTAAAAATGTGGAATTTCAATTTCCTCCTAAAAGGTGAGAAATTGAAATTCTCTTTTTATAAAAGAATTTTCTAAAACATTCACGTATTTACTTACTAACCTTTATCATTTTTTCTATGTAAAAGTTTTCGAAATTATGTTCTCGAACTAGAGACTCTACCCTCACACAGATAATTCTTTGTTTCAAGAAACACCTCGTGGAACATCGGTCGGGTGTGAGCATAGAGGAACACGTATAACTAGCACATCAATCATATATTCTCTTCTTTTTTTGCACTTATCTTTTTTCACCTTCAGAATTTTAATTTTTTTTATCCAAATACAATATTTTAAAAATAAAAAAAAATTCAATTAAAGTATTTAAAATTCTTAGAATTTAAAATTTCTCATCATTTTAAATTTTCCCATCCAAACACATTCTAAAAGAATTATAAGAAATTGATCCCAATACCTTGTCTATGTAGCATTTAAGGAGAATATGACTTGTGTTTGAGTCCTCCAAATAAGCACCCCCACGAGGCTCTTCAACGAGTGTTGCTAGGTGCACCCAGCACTAACCACGAAAATACAGAAATGCCTCTTACGGATCAAGTTGATCCGTAAGTTAATTTTTAAGACTTACAGATCAATTTGATCTGTAAGTCTTTTACGAATCAACTTGATCCGTAAGGGAGAAATTAGCAGGGACAGTTTTGCCATTTTCAAAGAATGTTGGGTGCACCAGCAATAATGCTGGGTGCAACTAACAACACTCCTCTTCAATTCCCACTATGGAGGACTTCACTAAAGCTAAGGCCCAACGTGGATCCTAGCTTGTCCAATCTTAAAACTACTGTTTTTCTCCAACCCTGTTGGCAAGGCATCTTATTTAAACAGCATTCAATAAGTTTGCATCAGATAAGAGTTTATTATTGAAAATTGCAATCAAACCTGTCTCAATCTTACAGGAATTAAATTCATTTTCATGAAGTACTAGGAATTTCAAATTAGTTTGGCACAAAAGAAAACTATTACCGGTGCTACTTTTAGTCGATTTTCAAGCTTTGTGCTAGGTTGATCCTTGAAATTATACTGCAGTTATTCATTTAATCACATTATTTTGTCCGCCTATATACATATATATATAGACAGAGAGAGAAAGAGAATCTTCTTTCACCAATTAATGATGCCATGCCAACACGTCCAAACCTTGATATATAAAGAGAATAAAACTTATTTTAATTAAAGTTAGTTGGTAGTTGTTACATAATCTAATAAAATGATTAAATACAAAAGGATGCATTTTATTTCTCTAGAATTTCTCTATTTTGTAACTTACAAGCTTGTAATGTATATGTTACAATGTTCTTAAATTTCTAAAAAGTTTTTAAGAACAACCTGTCTAGGTAAATTTTTTCAGAAAGACTTCTAACAAAATAAGAAAAGAAAAGTTTTTCATAATTACCTTATAAACTAGCTAATGATAGAAGCTCTTTCATATTAGTTTTTTTCGAAAGATATTTTTAAATTATGTATAAACTAGCATTAACTTATAGAAAAGTTTATTTAATTTTTTTCTTTTTGTTTTCTTTTTTTAGTAGTACTTCTAAATACATTTATGCAGATAGACCCTTAATATTAATATATATCAACAATACTTAGAATCTTATGAGACTGAGCAGGATTATTGTAGGCAAGTAGTATTTGACTCCTACGGTTCTCTTTTTGATCTCTTGCAATCTGAGCTAACATGACCGTGGAGTAAATATTCCGAAATGACTTTGTAAATGCCTTTAGTTTAACATTGTAACGATACCTGGCCACAAAATTTAAGCTGTGGACTTTGGAACAATCAGAAACAAGCTGCGTATTAGAATGGATTGGAGGTTTTCCAATGCTGTTTTGAACGTAACTTTGTCTTTTATGACCATAATCACGTTCAGAAATTGCCACGCAGTTCCCATACCTTGAAATACAACATCTGCCATCATTCACTAGACAAGCACAACAACGATAACAACATTAATTGTTGGGTATGTTAGAACAAATCTCTTTTAACCTGTGATATTACAAACTACAAAGAAACACAGGTTATTAACAAAATGCGGAAATTACAGATCAAAACATACCTCCAGCCATTGCTATGAAGAGTTTCTTGTTTTGGTTCTTCCAAGCTCTCTCTCTTCCACTCTCTAGATGGTGTATAAGACTGAATTCGAAGGGATGAGCTCAGGGACCAAATTCATGTGCTTATATAGGCATTCTACCATCAAGAATGCATTTACCAGCCATTACCACTCATTATTGGCTGTTACAATTCATTATTGGCCATTATCATCCATTAACAGCCATTCAATTTGGCTTTCAAAACTGATGAGCGTTACAAAATTTCAAAATGTTATGACCATGAATTATTACATTCTCCCACTTGGTCCAAACATTTTGACTTAATGCTCAATCTTCTTAAGAAATGAATATATGAATCATAGTGATAGTTCCTCTTATAACGAGTAATATCATCTATGTATTACAATATACTCAATTTCTCAAGCAGTATACTTAAAGTGGTAATAAAACTTCATGAATAAACCCAATGTTTATTCTTGGTCCAAAACATAATTTTTCTCAAATAAATCAATGTGCAATATCATAATATAAAAGTTTCAATTTTTACATATATGTATACAATCATAAATTGGAACCAAGTCTCATTCTTTCTACATGATCCTTAAATTTAAACGGTGGCATGCCTTTAGTTAAAGGATCAGCGATCATCAACTCAGTGCTTATATGCTCAATGACCACTTTCTTGTCTTTTACTCTTTCTCTAATGGCTAAGTACTTAATGTCGATGTGCTTACTTTGACTTCCACTTTTGTTATTCTTAGCCATAAAGACAGCAGCTGAGTTATCGCAAAAAATTCTTAAAGGCCTTGAAATAGTATCAATTATCTTCAGCCCAGAAATGAAACTTTTAAGCCATACACCATGTGATGTAGCCTCAAAACAAGAGACAAACTCAGCTTCCATGGTAGAAGTAGCAGTCAAAGACTGCTTAACACTCCTCCATGAAATAGCTCCACCAGCCATCATGAAAATGTACCCAGATGTTGATCTACGAGAGTCAACACAACCAGCAAAGTCTGAGTCTGAATAACCAATCACATCTAGATTGTCTGTCTGTCTATACATAAGCATGTAATCTTTGGTCCCTTGAAGGTACCTCAACACTTTCTTAGCAGCTCTCCAGTGGTCAATACCTGGATTACTCTGATATCTTCCTAACATTCCAACTGCAAAAGCAATGTCAGGCCTTGTGCATACTTGAGCATACATGAGGCTTCCAACAACTGAAGCATAAGAAATGTTTTTCATTTGTTCCCTCTCAAAGTCATTCTTTGGACATTGGTTCAAATTAAACCTATCACCCTTCACAATGGGAGCAACACTTGGTGAACAATCTTTCATCCGAAATCTCTCTAGAATTTTGTTAATATAGGTTTCCTGTGATAGACCTAAAATACCTCGAGATCTATCTCTATGAATCTTAATGCCGATGACATAAGATGCATCACCCATATCCTTCATGTCAAAATTCTTAGAGAGAAATTGTTTGACCTCATGTAGCAAACCCCGATCATTGGCTGCAAGTAAAATATCATCTACATATAAAACAAGAAAGCATATTTTACTCCCACTAACCTTGTGGTATATGCATTGATCCATGGGGTTTTCATCAAAACCAAATGAAGAAATTATCCCATGAAACTTAAGGTACCACTGACGGGAAGCTTGTTTTAAACCATATATAGATTTATTAAGCTTGCAAACCAAATGCTCACCACTATTAGAGGAGAAACCTTCAGGTTGTTTCATATAAACCTCCTCCTCTAAATCACCATTAAGAAAAGCTGTTTTCACATCCATTTGTCGCAACTCAAGGTCAAAATGAGCAACTAATGCCAAGATTATACGAAGAGAATCTTTCTTAGATACTGGAGAAAAAGTCTCTTTGTAATCTATTCCTTCCTTTTGAGTAAATCCCTTAGCAACAAGTCTTGCCTTGTATCTCTCAATGTTGCCTAATGAATCCTTTTTGGTCTTAAAGACCCATTTACATCCAATGGCCTTCGCCCCATTAGGCAACTCTACAAGGTTCCAAACTTTGTTACTCTACATGGAACTCATCTCATCCTTCATGGCATCATACCATAAATTTGACTCTTTACAACTCATGGCTTGATCAAAACTTTCAGGATCATTTTCAGCTCCAATATTATAGTCAGATTCTTGCAAATATACAATATAATCACTAGGAATAGCTGATTTTCTTACTCTAGTAGACCTCCTTAATGTTGCATCAACATTTTCTTGGGGATCATGTTGTTCAACTGGTTGTTCATCATTTTCATGAATTTGATGATCAACTTGATCTACTGGATTATCAACAACAGTTTGTGGAATGCCAATCATGTGTTGTTCATCATCCCTTTGAACTTGAGGGGTATGAATTACAACCAATCTTTCATTTGACGTGGAAGGTTGAGATTCTATATAATCAATTTCAGAACCTAAGTCCCTCAATTGATCACTCCCACTGATCAAATCATTTTCAATAAATTTGGCATTTCTTGATTCCACAATCCTAGTAATATGATGTGGACAATAAAACCTATAACCTTTAGACCTTTCGGCATATCCAATGAAATACCCACTAATGGTCCTCGGGTCAAGTTTCTTCTCTTGTGGGTTATATATTCTCACCTCAGACGGACAACCCCAAACGCGCATATGTTTCAAACTCGGTTTCCAACCTTTAAATAACTCAAAAGGTGTCTTTGGGACAGCCTTGGTTGGAACACGATTTAATATATACACTGACGTCTTTAGTGCTTCAGCCCACAAGGATTTAGGAAGATTGGAGTTGCTAAGCATACTCCGCACCATGTCCAATAATGTTCGGTTCCTTCTTTCTGCCACACCATTCTGATTCGGAGAACCAGGCATAGTGTATTGGGCAACAATCCCATGTTCTTGAAGGAACTTTGCAAAGGGACCAGGTGCTTGTCCATTCTCAGTATACCTGTCATAGAATTCTCCACCTCTATCTGATCTCACTATTTTTATTTGCTTGCCACATTGGTTCTCAACTTCAGCCTTAAAGACTTTGAAGGCATCCAATGCTTCGTATTTGTTATGAAGCAAATAAACATTCATATATCGTGAATAATCATCTATAAAGGTGATAAAATATTTCTGACCATGTGCATCCATATCTGGACGACAAATATCAGTATGAATTATTTCTAATATGCTTGAACTCCTATTAGCACCTTTCTTAGACATGTTGGTCTGCTTACCCTTAATGCAGTCCACACAAGTCTTAAAGTCAGCAAAATCTAGAGTATTGAGTACCCCATCTTTCACTAACCTTTTAATCCTCTCAATGGAGATATGTCCTAATCTCCGGTGCCATAACATAGAGGAATTCTCATTAATATTACACCTTTTAATACCAGTTTGAACATGCATAGAACTATAAGTGGCATTATTTTGTAAACCAAGAAGATAAAGACCATCAGACAATATACCATTCCCAACACATTCAGAATTATAAAATAACTCAAATGATGTGTCTTTGAAATTAAAGGAATATCCAAACGGTACAAGCCTTGAAATAGAAATCAAGTTTCGGGAAAAACTTGGTACATAAAAAGTCCTTTCTAATTTTAAAATAAAGCCACTACTTAAAGTCAAAATGCAAGTTCCAATGGCCTCCACATGTGAGCCTAGCTTATTGCCTGATAAAATGCTTTGCTCACTTCCCACTGGTTTCCTTAGGTTTTGCATACCCTGTAAAGAATTTGCAATATGAATAGTAGATCCAGAATCAATCCACCAGGTGTTAATATTAACACTAACCATATTAGATTCATAACATACTAATGAGATTGGTTTACCTTTCTTCTCAAGCCATTTCTGGAACCCGGGGCAATTCTTTTTCATGTGTCCCTTCTTCTTGCAAAAGAAACACTTTGCCACCTTCTTAATATCAGCTTGAGGTGGTATTTTACCATTCCCCTTCTGATAAGCTTGAGACTTAATTGCTTTGTTCTTCCCATAAGCAATAGTCAGCAGTGCACTCTCACCCATCTCCATTACAAGCCTTTCTTCTTCCTGAACACACATGATCATTAATTCATTAATAGACCATTTATCTTTATGTGTGTTGTAGGAAATCTTAAATGGCCCATATTCATGCGGAAGGGTGTTCAAAATGAAATGCACTAGGAAGGACTCAGACATATCAACCTCTAGTTTCTTAAGTTGAGCTGAAATATCTCGCATTTTCATGATGTACTCACGCACACCTTTCACACTGGTGAGCCGAAGAGAAGAAAACTTCATGATCAAGGTGCTTGCTAAAGTCTTATCTGAAGTGATGAACTGGTCATCAATGGCCTTAAGCAAGTCTCGGACCTTTTCATGCTGGTCAACAGAACCACGTATCCCAGCCGAGATTTTAGTCTTAATGAACATCACGCTGAGCCGGTTGGATCGCTCCCACCGCTCATATAGCGCAACGTCAGCTGGGCTACTTTCATTTGTGATTGCAGGTAGTTCGTCTTTCCTTATAGCATAATCTATGTCCATCCACCCCAATTGTAAAAGAATTCTCTCCTTCCATATCTTATAGTTATCTCCTTTGAGTTCGGGAACATCACATTGAATATCAGAAAAATTAATAGTTTGAGAAGCTGCAAAATTCAAAGGTTTATGTCAAAATTTGAGGCATACTAATCTTAATTGTATCTTTTACCAATGTAAACATACCATAAAATTGAATCTTGTGACATAAAAATTGTCTGTGGACTAAATTTTTAATTCAATTAGAAACAATTAAACCTTATGATAGAATAATCAAATTACTTGCTCAATATTCATGCTTTACGGGTACAATATGAAAATAATTTAATTTCTATCGTAAATTTTTACTTTATGATAAAATCGACAAATTATACATACATCATGATGCCTGTGGGTAAATCATGAAAAATAATACGTCATTTTATCCCAATTAATTATACAGATATAATAAAAATTCTTGTGAGATAAAATTCATTATATAAGTATAATTAATTACAATATTATGTCTAATTCCTTATATGATCTTTAACCAACTTAATATATAATTTTAATCAAATATAGATGTTGTGGCTAATCCATAATTAATCAAAATCATAAAGATCACTTAGACATAAAAATTTATTATATGAGAATAAATAGTATTTTACATTTCAAAATCAAGATACAATATAATTATGAATAAGATTCTCATATAATTTTATAATTGAAATATAATATTATGCATTTTATTTCATATATATATGCATAGAATAAAATGTTCTAGAATATATTCATGCATAAATTAAATCAAAATTCCAAAAACTGTAAAGCAGAATGTGTATATAATGTATTAAAAACGACTACATATCAAAAAAGCTTTACTGGTTTAGTGGTCTGTACATACTTTAGTATTCTCGGAGTCAAGGGTTTGACACCCAGCTAGCACAAAACGTAGCTCAGGGATCAAATTCATGTGCTTATATAGGCATTCTACCATCAAGAATGCATTTACCAGCCCCATTATCATCCATTAACAGCCCAATTATTAGCATATAATGCAATCTTAAAATCGATAATTCTTCGAACTTCATTTCTATCTTAATTGTTGACTTCACTCACACCTTGTTTTTTTATTGAAATTGATCGGTGCCTACTTGTAGTAATTGGATATAACTTGTAGTATTATTTATCTATCTTCTTCTATTTTATACATATACTAGTATTATAAAAAAAAGTATAACTATTTATTTTTGTTTGAAATACCATTGTAAAATAATTCAATTATTTTATCCTTTCATATTTTAAAATTACAACAATATTTAAATTTTTAAGTATATTACTAAATATAATATAATATATTTAATCATTTTAAGATCATTAGAAACTCTTAATGTAAAACTAATTCAAATATTTCATAAAAATTATTATTCTTCAAAAAGTATTTATCATCACCAGTATTCTTTCATATGATAAGTTATCGCCCGATTATGCAAAGGACTAAAAATATACATAAATTAGATAATTTAGTAGTTAGTATGTTTTTGTCTTACAAGCAAAATATAATATTAAACATCTATAACAATTTATCTTAGAAAAGTGTTACTTTTCTTCTGAAAATAATTATCGTCATACATTATTTTATATAGATAAAAAAAATAAATTTTTTTTTATAAAATTAACTTTATATTATCATTAATTAATTTTTAAATTTTATAGTTCATCATTCATATATAAGAAATATAAGTAAAAAACATAATTAATTTTACATTAAAAAATAAAAATAACAATTATTTTAGAATTATTATTTTTTACACGACAATTATAATCGAGCAGATGATATAATAATAATTAATTAGTTTTAAGCAATATTTAATTTCATTTTTTTGCATTTAATTTTATTTATTTATTTTTAAAATTATCCAAAATATTATTTATAAACTTCAAATATTATAAAATCAATTTTTATTTACAAATTAAAGTATAATAATTGAATCATTTTATCTTTCATATTTTAAAATTACCATAACATTTAAATTTAATATAATTTATGTGTTTATATTTTTATACAAAAAATTCTCATAATTTTATAAATACGCGCGTGAATTTATTATTAAATATATGTTTCGTGCATAACAAGAGAGTTGAATAAGTATTGAGTGTCATTGTTATTCTTTCAAAAATTAGAGTTCAACTCCCATCTTGACATCTTTCCACCACCTCACTTAGTCGCAGCACCTGGCAATATTTAATTTATAAGTAATGTTTTCAGTATTCTAATTAATAAGAATTTTAGCTTATATAAATATTGGATTTAATAAATAACATATAAATTTAAACATTTTAACCAAATAATTTAATTGAAATCATATACAAATGATTCAAATCAACTCATTGAATTATAATTGAATTAAGTCATAGGTATGATGAAACTCGATCAATCCAAACTTACCTGCATACACCTCTATGTTGGCTGGCTGAATTTTTAAAACAAAATTTTCTTGTATTTTAAAAGTGGATTTGTGCAATTCGTGCAAGGAAGGTTTTGTGTTAAATAATTGACCAAAAAGAATTGTGGCGAATTATCTTTTGTCAAATCTGCCCAAGGTGTGATCGATTTTGTCAAAACCCATTTTATATTTGTAACTAATATTTTATTTTAAAATTTATTGTTACGGTTCGTACGTATACAGGTTAGTGACTATATATAGTTTACAGTTCGTGTGCTTCATACCAATATATCATTTTCGTAAATAAATTGCACGAATCCTTTGCATCACTCATATATACAAGTGCTGCAACTTGTTATCACCTACTTGACTAGTCACATATATTTAATTTTAACACCAATTTGAGGAAAAATAAATTGTAAAAATTCTTTTTTGTCAAATCTGCACGAGGTGTGATTATGTCAAAACCTATTTGGTATTTTTAATTAATATTAGTTTTTAAGAAATTTTTAAGTCAGGTATACCGTTTAGAATCTATAGTTTACGGTTTGTGTATGGAAAATGCTGTGTTAGGAAATTAAGTGGATTTTGTAAAAGTCGCACGAAGTTTGATGTCTGTAAATCTCTTTTTACATGCTTTTTACATTTTTTAATCGATATATTCATTTTATAAAATCATAACCGTCCATTCTATGTTTCGTGTAATTCGTGTGGATTTACTTTTCATAACAGATAGCATCATTCTGTTTGTATTTTGTGCAAATAATTTTCGTACTAAGTAGCAACATTGATAAATAAAACGAAAAAGAGATTATGATGATGATGATGATTGGTACAAATTGTATTGCATGAATCACAAATTAATTCCGTCACTAAACTTCATATTTGCGCCAAGTATGATTTTGTCAAAACCCATTTAATATTTATAATTATTATTATTATTATTATTATTATTATTATTAACGAAAAACATGTGTTGTCACACTTTATGTTTATATTTCTATTTTGCTAACACATTTTTATTATATTAAATTTAAAATTATATATTACAACAACATTTTTTTTTTTATTTATGCTCTTGCTAAATCTTTATAGTTATAAGTGAATAAATATGTAAGTATTTACAATCATGTTTAATTAATTATCAACTTAATAATTTAAATGATAATGTATTTTACTAAAGAATTTAATACATTATTTTGACACAATAGAATAGAATATAAAATTTAAATCTATTGCTTTATATCATTTGAAAGGATACCAACTCCTATACCGGAACTTGTTTCTAATGATTATTTTTTAAAATAATAACAAATTAACATATTTAATATATTAAGAATACAATGTATTTGAAATAAATTAATTTTAATTCTATGGTACCAAAAGTAACTGGATATGAAACATGTTTCAATTGTTAATATTTTGGTACAAGGAAAATTTCCGAGACAGCCAAAACTGTGGTTTTTTTCCTAAATACACTCTTTCTCTCTCTCCTATTTTATTTTTTTTAATATACATCATTGTCCAATTTAATTCTCAGGTCTATATTACTTTCGACTTTTGTGTCTTGATTTACACCACTTTATAAATGAATGTGGCCAAATGAACGTAAATACACTCTTTTTTTTTGTTTTTTTTTTAATTTAAAATATTATAAAATATAAATATTATATTATATAATTTTTTTAATTGGTTTCAAAATTATTTATTTGTTGAATTAAATTTTATATTTTTTTAAAGAAAAATATACAAATAAATTAGGACAATGGTAAAGAAAAACTTAAGATCAAGATATGTTAGAACAATTGTAAAGTGTCATAATGTGTGTAATTGTATCATGCACACTATATTTCAGATCATCATTAGTTTTGTCATATTTACGTTGTAATTGTATTTTTTAATATGCTTCATTATTTTCGACTATCATCTCAGTTACTACACTTTGAAATTTTATGTCTATTGTATAAGATAGATGTATCAATTGTTTTTTCACTATGTTTTTTAATTTGTTTTAATACTACTAACTAATTTTCTTATTTTTTAATTAATGAACTAACAAAAAAATATCAACAACACATAAATTTAACTACAAAATTACATACAATGTAACTAAAAAATTATACTCTAATTTTATCTAATTTTTAAAATTTTTCTTTATCTGTATATTTTTCTTTAAAAAAATAAAAAACAAAATTATAAAATTTAATTTAATAAATAAGTAATTTTAAAACTAATTAAAAAATTATATAATATAATATTTATATTTTACAATATTTTAAATAAAAAAACAAAAAGAAGAGAAAGAATGTATTCATGTTCATTTGAATTTGTAGTCGGATCTCTTTGGCCACATTGATTTGTAAAGTGATATGAATCAAAGCACAAAGTCCAAAGTAGTATAGATTGGGAATTAAATTAAAAAGTGAAGTACATTGAAAAAAAATAAGAAAAAGAATATTTTCACAAAAAAAAACCCAAAACTGTCAATTGAAACCTTGAGATACCATAAATATGACCCAACATAATCATATATCATAAATATGACCCAACATAATCATATATCATATATATACTCCTAGGAAAATATCTTTTACATGAAAGAATCTTAAAATATTAAATAAAGGTTTTAAATTTAGTTCATAAATGTTATGCTAAATTGTTTAATAAATGTATTGACTGAAAATACAAACATAAAATTATAAATTATGATCCAATAATATATTATATATAAATTTTATTATTTATATTTAATTAAAATAATTATGAATCATAATTCATCTTTTAAACATAAATATTTTTTTACTTTGAGACATAGTAACATATTCTACTCCTAGAAGCTTTACCATACATTTCTTACTCCTCATGTTCCTAAATCTTTCTATGAAATCAGTAGTCAGCAGTCTCATTAATTTGTTGTTTAGTACTTAGTAAGTCAACTACGGTACTAGATTGAAGTAGCCTCCCTTTTGAGGAAGCTTTTTCAGAAACAGGTTTATTATATATCTTTTTATTGCTATTTAGAATTAAAGTCTATTTTGTCAGTTGTGCATATATAGTCTGTCTCAAGTAAATAAGCAAGCTTGCATAATTCATCTAGGTATCAATATCCACTCCCAAGGCACCACAAAAGCTTTGATGGAAATTCATTTTGAGGCCCGAGACAAGTTTAAAGCCTCTCAAAATGCTTTTTATGGTAAGCACCTTAGAAAGGGTTGCTTCTCCTATAAAGAGTGCGTCATGCGTGATTTGCATATTGAAGCAAGTTTACTTCCTCTCTCCCACTACCCACTAAGAAATTAGAGAATTTGTTCCTTTCAAGTGCTTGTCTCGTGTTTTTATGAGACAATTCATCATCATAATATAATCTCAAAATAATATCTATTCCTTATCAGAAAAGGATATATACTACCAAGATACTTACAAGATTAACATTTAAATGTTAAAAATTATCTCATATAAGATAATATATATTAATAATGATTGCCAACAAATAATATAATCTCTGTGCAAGAGGTACATGTGTTACCGTATTACATACATAAAAAAATGGTTTCTCCTAAGTTAACTTTCAGTCCTAAAAAATGCCACAGTTAACTTCTCTAACATCAATCACATTTGAAGTGTCTCCAAACACCAGCAAGAGAAGAAAGTTCATGGTTTTATGGCCGTCAAAATACCCCCTGGTTCACACTTTTTGCAACTAAAGGCTATCATATAAAATATTTTCGTTGGCCGAAATCGGTTAGGTTTCTTTTGATCAACATCCATTGAAGTTATTTTTTGACCAATGTCGGTTAGGGATTTTTTTGTCAACATTAGTCAATAATGTTTGGGACTGACATCAATTGATGATATTTTTTTACCAACATCTTGTCAGGGTTATTTTTCGGCTAACATCACCTTGGTTTTTTCAGTCAACGTGACAGAGCTTCGTTACCAGGAACAACTTGATGCACTTGCGGACTCGCTTGTCAGGTTTTTCATCATTGACATGCAAGCTCAGATGGAAAGAGACCAGAAGGAGATCTTGCTTAAGGTTAGGAGAGTACTTAGCGCTGTTAATAAATTTCCCTTCCACACAGTTGATGCATCTAACCCTGAAGAAAATGCAATTCTAGTATGGAAGCAACAAATACAAGTTTGTCTTTGTCCTGCTATTCTGATCCTATCCCTCTCCAGATGTATATATGTTTGTATGTGCAAATATATATGCATCCATGTATATATGTTTGCATATATATATATATATATATATATATGCTTTGTGCATGTAACCATTTGCATTTAAAGAGTTTGTATCACTATCTTCGAAATATCTTTTTATTAGTTACTTCTCTTTAATTATATTTGTTAAGTTAAAAAATATTGTTTTAAGATAAATTAGGACTCCTAATTGTAACCGCATCAGCTGTATTTTCCCGTAATTAGCCACAATATATAAAAAGATTTTATGACTCACCATAATGTAATCGCAATCATAATTTAAAACCATGCTACTTAATATGTATGTAGTTATTTTAAGAAAAAAAAATATGAAATCAAGATCTTGTGGAGTGTCTACCAATCTCAAGGCTGAACTCCATGCCATCTTTTAAGGTCTCTGTCATGCCTTGAATCTAGGCTTCAATTAGTTTATGAGTCTGATTCTATAGTGGCTCTTAAACTCGTCCTAGGAAGAAATTAAGTAATTAACGTACAAGTTTTATCCTCACGTATGCTACCCTCATCAACTTATCAGCTCACTGCTGGAGCAAGATTGGAGGATCCAGCTTCAGCATACTCTTCATGAAGACACGTATGTGCAGGTTGGCTTGCTAAGTTAATTTGGAGCGTGATAATTCATTTCTGGTTTGGCAACATTTCCCACCTCAACTATCCGTGTCTCTTTTAGTAAATGTAGTAGGGATTCTAAGATTATGTGCTTAGTTTGCTTTGTTTTTTTTTTTTTTTTTGTGATGTATAACAAATTATAGATCAGTTACTAGTTTGGTTTTAGGTTTTGTTCTGGTCTAGATCGGATCATGTTCTGATCTTCTACATCTTTAGCCTCTACGCACTGTATTCTTGAAGCTAAGGGGTGGTCTTTTGGTCCAGATTTTCTATCACGCATCAAGCCCATAAAAGAGGCTTAGGTTGATTCACTTTCAAAGTTGGGCCTTGCTAGGCGGGATCAAAGGATCACCTTAAGGGGGATTGACGATAATCTGATTATTTCCACAAAATAAGGGATTAACGGATTGTTTATTATATGACGGTTAGTCATGCATCATGAAGGGACAACTAACATAAACTTAATAGCACGACAACATTTGACAACATTTGCGGGATATTATGGAATATTTTGATAAAAAGCTCTCATTCTGACCTAAGGAGACAGTTTATACAATCGACTTCAAGTGAGTGCTCTAGATTAAGGTAACCTCCATTTTGAGGAGACTTTTTCCGGAACCGGTTTGTTATATTTTTATTGCATGTTATTTAGAATTAGAGTCTATTATGTTAGTTGTGCATATAGCTTGCCTCAAGTGAATCAATAAAGATTGAACTTGTTTCATATTATATTGATTTGATAGTTATGTTTCTTAAGTGGGAAAATATTGAAATTCTTAGAACATCTTCAATCAAAGAATCCATTTAGGTTTTTAGATCATTTTTGTGGGTCCTATGATGTTATATAGAATGCAAGAACTTCTATCATTTTTTGTTTTAGTGGTAGAATCTAATTTGGATTATTAGATTTTACTAGCACAAGAAAAAAAATAGGAGTTTTTGGGAGTTCTTTTCCTATAACCGAATCTCCATCTTGGAAAACTCTCGATAAGAATAATGGTAGATCTGGTGGATAGGGGTTCTTGAGTTCAAGAATCTCATTAAAGGTACTCTTAGGCCTTTGGCAAACTATACATGTGCTACTCATTGACAAATCTGTGCTTACACTTCATAGGCTAGGGCGAAATAATAGATTAAAGTTATTTATATACAAATATATAAAAACATTAAATATAATTCATAAAAACTATAGACCAATAATATCATTAAAAATTACGCATTTTAATATGTTAAGCGAATAAGATAATTTCAACCAATCTCGAAGAGAGAGAGAGAGAGAGAGATTAATGCTTATGTATTGATGATGTAAAACAATTTTACACGGTCAAGAAATCATAAATTATCGTTTGAATTACTTTAAAATAATTATTTTAAAAGTCAACAAACTTATCACATAGTGAGTTATAATTAGATAATGGTTTTAATATATTTTTGGTCTCTGATAAATACTCATTTTTTGTATTTGGTCCCTAAGAAATTTTTGCTTTGTGATGGGTCCCTAATATTTGAAAGTTTTTGTCCGAAGTTCCTGCTGTTAGTTGAAATTCATTATCTTCATATGTGATCGTTAACCGATCACGCAAGCATGCCACAACTCACATGTGATTTTTGTCTGAGTGAAATTACACGTAAGATTTTTAAAGTTTTTTTAGAAAAAAGTAAAAAAAAAAAACAGCGTCCTTAAGTCCCTTAATCCCCCAAACCACCCTCATCAATCCCCGACCAACTCCTCCACCAGCTCCACACCATCGCTACTGCTTCTCCAAAACCCCACAAACCTCCCTTGAAACCCCATGGCAGCAACACAACAATAACACTAACCCATTTTCTTTCTTTTTCTTCTCTTGAATCGTGGCCCCCCATGGCGACAACAAATCTCCTTCTCGCAAAAATCACTCATGGACCCCCCTTCCCCAAAGAAAACCCTCCTCTTTGTTTTTATCATTTCCTTCTCTTCTTTTCACCTACGACACACAAGTGGGTTTAAGGGTCAAGTGTGAGAGACTGGGAGAGAAGTGAGGTTTGAGAGTTGAAGGAAGTTAGTGGTGGCAGCTGGCGCGGGCATGAGCAGTGGCGGCATAACTGGCAGTGTCAGTGGTGGTCGATGGCTGGGTTGGTGGTGACCCATGAGAAGGGAGAACAAGAGGAGACAACCATGAAAGCAAGGATTTGCGGAAAGAGCTTGCGACTACAAAACGCCAATGACAAGTCCCGACATCATTACCCCACTCAGTTTTTCGTGCTCTACGCAATGGACCGAGCATAATCGCATTTTGGGGTAAGGTTTTGTTGATCCTCTTCTACCGATGAAACTATTTTGATGTGTTCTCTTAGAAACTTTATCCATGTGAATGTCTTGAGTTGTGAGTTGACTTGATTTGATTTGGAAATGTAAAATTGATTGAAAGGTCCTAAAAATTGTTGGTGAGGACCTGTTCACCTTGGATCTTCACGAGTGAGGAAGTCATAGTGACAGATCCATAAGGAAGGTATAGAAGAAACTATATATAATGGGTTATGAAAAAACACAGAGAGATGCTGAAGAATAATTGTGTGATGCCAAAGGAATCAAGGAAAACAGAGAAACAAAAAGATTGAAACCACACAATAAAATGACATCATTTTTTTTTCTTTTTTTAAAAATAAAAAAATCCTACGTGTAATTTCAGCCAGACAAAAATCACACATGACATGTCTGTGTGGCCAGTTAACGGCTGTGTAAGCAAATAATAAATTTTGACTAACGGCAGGACTTTCGGACAAAACTTTTTAAATATTAAAACCCTATCACGAAGCAAAAATTTATTAAGGATCAAATAAAAGAATAGTTATTTATCATGAACCGAAAACATCTTTAAGCCTTAAATAATTATGTAAAACTGTTTATAATATATATATATATATATATATATATATATATATATATATATATAGACATATAGACACATACTAAATGCCTATTAATTATCCCAGGGGTTGGTGAGTGTAACAAGATTTCGCATCTATATAACTATTTTAAATATGTTTGCACCAACTTTCATTTGAATTTTTAAAATTTATTTGATATATCATAAATCTTTGAATTGTAATAAAATTGATGTCAAGTAACTGTTCAGGAAATTAAATAAATAATTAAAATATATACAAGTCGATAAATAATACAAACACGTATACCCTAGCTACAAGTTCGTAAAGTCCAATCGTTGATTAGAAAGATGGAGGAGGGGACACAGCTTGTTTTCGAGTGTTAAAAAATCCGGTGGCTACACTTTGTGACTAGGGCTTGTTACAAGGACAAACTAGACCGGTTTTTTGACGAGCTCGTGAAAATATTTGCCATCGGCATGCAAGCTCAGATGGCAAGAGATCAGAAGAAGACCTTGCTTAAAGTTAGGAGAATACTTAGGGTTGTTGAGAAAATGCATGTGCTTCGACCCTGGGAAGGCAATTGACAACACGCTGTTAATGTTTTTGACGTGGATTTTTGTCTTTGCTGTGAAGCTAATAAGGGCATTTCTGCTTTGAGATGGATTTTTCGGACGCTAATAAGGGCAATTTCTGCTTTTGAGATGGATATTTCACAAAGTACATAGACTTAACAATATCATAAATTTAAATGATTTTAAATATGATAGAGAACACAAATATCATTTGAGATACAATTTTACTTAAGATTAGTATGGACCACAATGTCCTACGTAGTTAACACAAAAACCAAAAATTCAATAATAATTATTTTTACTTTTAAATTCTATAAAATCATTTTAAAGTAAATATTTATTTTTAATTTGAAAACCCATTTTTACTTTATAATCACTTTTACATAATATATAATAACTATTAAAATTAATTTATTAAATATAATTGTTAATACAATACTTTTAAAATACTTACTCAATAATAGCATACTTTTAATTAATATATTGTTTTATGATAGAGACCAAAAGTATCTTTCATGAAAAACAATCATGTTCAACACCATTTTAGGCGAATTATTATGAATAACAAAGCTTTTTCTTTGAGAATTTAACATAACAACATATTAAAGAATCAATTTGAAATCATATTTTTTATGAATGAATAATTTGAAATCCTCTAAAATCAATTTTACTTAGAAATCTTATCAAATAAATTTATGAATGAATAATCTTTTTTGAATAATTTATATTATTTAGTTGGAATTTTTATACTATTAATTAATTTAAATCTAATTAGGTAATATATTTATTACAAAATAGTATTTTGTCTCTTTGTTTAATAAATTCATGTATGGAACTTTTGTTAACTAATATTTATAAAATAAGTTTAAATATCATTTTTGCATAATTATATAATAAATATTTTAATATTAATTTATTAAATATATTTTTATAAAAAAAATTACATACCAAATAATATCACAAATTAAATTATTTGCAATAGTGTTGAATTTGTTTTACATCAATACATAATAAATATATTGAAATAATTTTTTTGAAGATAAAACAGGTAAAAACATGAACAATAATTTCAATTTTCAAATAATAGAAGACAATGATTTAAATAACCTAAAAATTAGGATTTCTTTTTGCTTGAATATTCTAATATTTGTTCATGATTAGAGAATACAAATATTAAATAGCTAGTTATGTTTTTTAAGCTAGTGTATTTTGAATATGCTTAAAAAAAGGAGAGCGACATGTGCGAATGTACGGGTATCTTGCTAGTTATTATCTTATTATAAATGGAAATAAAATATAGGTTGGATGGTAAAAAAATGAAAGAAGAGAAAATTCATAACTTTAACACCTCATACTAATAAAAACTCACAAAATAACAATTAAAATTTATGGATTAAAAAATTTATTATAAATTCAACTGGAAAACAACTTTCAGTGATATTCGTAAATGGCACACAACATTCCAATAAAAAAATATCTTTTTAATTCCTTATAATCAATTAATACATTTTATATATACTATTTCAAGTTTGCATTCTGTATAGAGGATGCAAACTTGCTGTAGTAGGGGAAAATCAAGCTTATTAAGATGTAATTGAATAATTGAAGTTTATTTCAAAATTAGTTAATTTAATTATGATAAATGTTAAAGTAGTGTTCTTAATGTATTAATTGATTATAAGGAATTAAAAAGATTTTTTATTGGAATGTATAAAATAGTATTATTCATTATTTTTTTACATTCTTCTATGATTTTTACATTAAATATTTTCTAATTTTAGTTCATAAACCAATACCCTAGAAACTGATTGACAAGATCCTTTAGTTTTCAGCAACCATTAATTATTTTTTTTATTTTTTAGCCGTTGAAATTTTTATTTTAAAATTATCATAAAATATCAATTTATTATACGAGAAATTAAAAAAACTTAATAACTCTTATAATTTTAGAAATTCAGAGATTAAAAAAACTTTTATAATTTTAGAAACTAAAACAATAATAAAGAAAAAGAAATATAAACAATTTAGTAGAAAATTTAATAACTCTTTTTGTGTTGGTCAAAGATATGGTTAAAATGGAAGTTTGTTGTTGACTTAATGCAAGCCAACAAGGTATTATGATGGGTGACATGGCATGTGAAAAATTGAACTATCTTGTGCTAATTAAGATTTTATAACACTCTAAAGCACACATTGATCATTCTAATTTCATAAAGAAAAAGTACACCTCATCATTTTGACTTAAAAAGAAAAGTACAACACACTTGACTTATAAAATGAAAAGTACATACACACCATTATGAGTGGGCGTGCTTATTTAATTGCTAAATGTATTCAGCAACATATACAGGAAAGTACATACACACCATTCTAGAGAGGGTGTGCTTTATTAATTGCCATGTGGCAAGCAAAAGTATACATAGAAACACAACATATTATAAATTGAGCATGCTTATTTCAAGAGTAAATTAACTATCAATTTGATATCTAAAGTATTACTGTTTCTTAAAAGTAGTCCTTAAAATAAAAAAAAAATTATATATAAGTAATTTCTAGCTAAAGTATTGAATATCCAACATCTTAATACATACATTGAAATATTAATTTTATCGATGTATAAGGATTAATCTGAAGAATAATATTTCAATGCTTGAAAGACTTAATTTATATAATTTTTAAAATATTTTATTTTAGTGACTATTTAAGATAAAAGTAATTCTTTTAGATGAAATTGATAATTTATTGTGTATTTTAGTTTTGCAATTTAGGCCTTATTTGGATTCCTCGAATGACAATGCCAGTCTTGAGTTTCCCTTCAGTATGATTCATACCCACCTCCAACTCCTTGTCCTGGTCGTTAAGGAACTCACCCAATTTTACCTCCTTCCACCCATCGTCTCTCTGCACAGAGTGTCCATGCAAGAGTGGGGATGTCACGGAAGTTTCCCCCGGAGTCCACGGTGTTGCCGGAGCTTCCAAGAACACCTTTTGCTTCGAATTCTGATCTTCATGACCGATAACATTAAGGAACACCTCAACAGGCTTGTTCTTGAACCCGGTGGCATTATTCCTTAGACTATACACTAAATATGCCTCGTATCTGGTATTTTCTTCTAGGGTGCTAGTGTCCACCCAGCCGCTGACTGCCAGAAAATACACCTTAACAAGTTCAGCCACCTCCCTACGTACCTCAAAGAACAACAAAGTAAAGCATATCATTTTATTTCAGATTAATAATAATAATAATAATAATAAATTAAGAAATAATTACCCGATATTTGGATGATCAGAATTCCACCTCCAATAATCAGGATTTTCTACCCAGGCAATGTAGAGTTTCCGGGCAGGGAGAAATAAATCACGGTTGCTGGTAGGCTGAATATCATCGCGGAGCATTTGAGTCCTACGGTTATCTTTTTGATCTCTTGCAATCTGAGCTAACATGACCGTGGAGTAAATATTCTTAAATGACTTTGTAAATGCCTTTAGTTTTGCCTTGCAACAATACCTGCCGCATAGATTTAAGCAGCCGCGGACTTTGGAACAATCAGAAACAAGCTGCGTGCCCTCTTCCATTTTGCTTATTAGTGGAGCCAGCTCCTCCCTTGGACGATTCGCCTCCCTGTTCAGCTGTTCAATTTCTTCCAACATCGAAATTATTGGTGTTAGAATGGATTGGAGGTTTTCCAATTCTGTTTCGAACGTAACTTTGTCTTTTACGACCATAATCACGTTCAGAAATTGCCACGCAGCTCCAATACCTGTAACTACAGCATCTGCCATGATTCACAAGACAAGCACAACAACGAAAACAAGATGAATCCAACTCTCTGTGACCTGTGGGGTATATATAGTCAGCCCTATTAGCATATAATCATTACTAGAAAACATTGCTTTTACGACGCTCCATGTAAGACGATTCTGAAAAACCGATTTAGAATATGGTGTTGTGACAATTTTATAAATAAAGAAATAAAAATGTGCTTTTACTTTATACATTCTTAGAATGTGACACAGTAACCTTTCTATGATTATGAAAAGCTTAAACAATCATCGGTTTCAACAAAAACCGCCTTTGTATCCTTTACTAATTACTTATTAATCCTAACCCTACCTTGCATTAATGCAATGTTAAAATAGATGATTCTTGGAACTTCATTTCTATCTGCATATGATTGGGGTGCAGTTGACTTTGAAAAAAAATATAACTATTTATTTTTATTTGCAATATCATTGTAAAATAATTCAATTATTGTATCATTTCATATTTTAAAATTACAACAATATTTCAATTTTTAAGTATATTATTAAATATAATATATAATATAATTTAAGATCGTTAGAAACTCTTCATGTTAAACTAATTGAAATATTTCGTAAAAAATATTATTCTTCAAGGTATTTATGATCACTACTATCCTTTTATATGATAAGTAATTATCGCCCGATTATGCAAAGGACTAAAGATATACATAAATTAGATAATTTAGTAGCTAGTATGTTTTTGTCTTACAGGTAAAATATAATATTAATCATCTATAACAATTCATCTTGCAAAAGTGTTACTTCTTCTGTATAAAAATAATTATCATCCTAAATCCTAAATTATTTTATGCAAATTTAAAAAATAATAAATAAAAATAATAATTTTATAAAATTAATTTTATATTATCATTAATTTATTTTTAAATTTTATATTTCATCATTCATATAAGGAATATAAGTAAAAGACATAATTAATGTTATATTCAAAAGTTAAAATGACAATTATTTTAGAATAATTATTTTTTATATGAAAATTATAATGCGGTGGATTAAATAATAATAATAATAATAATAATAATAATAATAATAATAATAATAATAAATTTCAATGATATTAGAGATTAACATAAAAATCATAGTGTTACGTAATAATTAATTAGTTTTACGCAATATTTAATTTCAGTTGTTTGCATCTAATTTAATTAATTTGCATTTAAAATTATTCAAAATATTATTTATAAACTTTAAATATTATAAAATCATAATTTTATTTAGAAAATAAATGTATAATAGCTGAATCATTTTATTATTCATATTTTAAAATTACCATAACATTTAAATTTAATAAAATTTATTTATGTTTAAATTTTTATACGAAAAATTCTCATATAATTTTATAAATACGCGCGTGAATTTATAATTAAACATATGTTTCGTGTATAACAAGAGAGTTGTATAAGTATTAAGTGTCGTGCGTTGTTCTTCTTTCAAAATCCACTTTATGTTTTTTAAATAATATTTATTTTAAAAATTATTGATAAGTCATACGTATATAGTTTAGTGCCTATAGTCTTGTCCTCTTTTTAGTTCATTAAAATTTAAATACTTTTCCACTTTATTTAGCTTGATATTTCATTATGTCTTACATTTTTTTATATGTTTAATAATAATCATTTTCAATGTTTGTTTTTTAAATAAATTATCTCCACTGAATAATAGTTTCATAATAATAAGTGTTAGCAATTTGTTATTCACGCTAATCCTTTTTAATTGTCGAATTTATGAAAGACTTTTATTTCTATTTATATATCATTTTTTAAGTTTAAAATAACTTTAATAACTCTTTAATCAATTATATTTATACCCTTAGTTTTCAGTTAAGAATTAATTAATTAATTTACATATATGTATTTATTGAGAAGTAAAAATGAAATGATCGAAAAGGCTAAAATAGGAAATCTCATAACTATGCTATTAAAATTAAGTTACATTTTTTTAATTTCTACAAGATGGATAAAAAGAATGGAGAAAGTAGTTGTCAATGGCAAGACCCATTCATGAAATTAAAGCGGAGCTGGAATCGGGATAATTGAAGGAGGGTGGCTTAGAGTGTTCATTCTTATGTATTATTGGCGAATTTAAATTGATTTTAATCAATTTAAATAATTTAGACTGAATAATTTTTATATTTGGATTAAGGCTGAATTGAATCAATTAAAATTATTGAGTTTTAAATTGGATCATAAGTTTGATTCATTGATTCTGTTAGTTAACTCATTTATATTAAATTATTATTATTATTATATAATATATTTTTAAATTCTTTTTAAAAAAATCATTTACTATTTTAAATAAGAGTAAGTGAGATCATGTTCATTCTTCTTTATTATTTTCTCATTCTGTTCTCACAAATTATAATTTGGCTCACAAAAATTAGAGTTCAACTCCCATATTGACATCTTTTCGCCACCTCACTTAGTGGCATATCTGGCATCTTCTTTATAAATAATGTTTTCAGTATTTTAATTAATAAAAATTTTAACTTATACAAATATTAAATTTTAAAAAATAATATATAAATTTAAATATTTTGTCTCATTAATTCAATTGAAATTGTTTACAAATAAATTGATTTGAATTGAGCTTTTTTTTTATCTTATAAAACGATCTAAATCAATTAGTTCAAATATAATTGAATTGAATGACGAATTTAATCAAAATCCATTCAAATTGCCCCACATACACCTCTATCTCTAGGTGACCGGTTGCATTTTTAAAACAAAATTGTCTTGTATTTTAAAAGTGGATTTGTGCAATTCGTGCAAGGAAGGTTTTGTGTTAAACAACCATCGTTTTTATTTTAACACCAATTTGACGAAAAAGAATTCGCACGAATTATCTTTTGTCAAATCTGCCTGAGGTGTTATCGATTTTGTCAAAGCCCATTTTAAATTTGTATTTAATCTTTTATTTTAAAATTTATTGTTACAGCTAGAACGTATAGAGTTTAGTGACTATATATAGTTTACAGATCGTGTGTTTCATGCCAATAATTTTCGTAAATAAATTGCACGTATCCTGTGCACGGCTCATATATATAAGTGCTGCAACTTGTTATCACCTACTGGACTAGCTAGTCCCATGTATTTAATTTTAACACCAATTTGAGGAAAATTAAATTATAAGAATTCTTTTTTGTCAAATCTGGCCGAGGTGTGATTATGCCAAAACCTATTTGATATTTTTAATTAATATTTACTTTCACAAGTCTAACGATACTGCTCAGTTATGAATGACAAATATAAAAAGTTATGATATGTAGTTATTTATATAGTATTTAGTATTATACCGTGACACTTGAATACATAAATTGATCTTTCATGTCAACCCTACCGCCACACAGGTGTACCAACGTCACACCTTTAGCAGTCGAACTTTTAAATAGATAATTTATTACTGGCTACTTTATTATTTGAATATACCGTATATTGTAACCTCTATACAGATATTCAATTATCTATAAGGTGGATATTAATATGTAAGTTACGATTATTTGTTACATGTTATCTACAAATTAGTAATCATCTACCGCGATTGTTAGTTACTTCACGGTAATAGTTCCCACAAATAAGGATCCAATGTCTCATTTCACTTTAGGCATGGTAACGAGACTTGAATTCGCCCCGATTTTAACAGGGAGAACTCAAGTTGACCGATGTCGGGGTCGGATTTTCCTCGATAACCAAAATCGGGGATATATATAACATATTAAAACATGAAACTATTAGATTAAATTGTATGCTAGTGTTAGATTGGATTTTATGTTATCATGTACCATCTAAAAATATGTTGTGGTTGTTATTTAAAATTATATTTTTTAATAAAATTTTATAAACATATCGAAAGTGGGGCGGGGAAAACCCGACCCCGTCGAGGACAGGGATGGGTGAATATACCCCTGTTCGGTTTCGAGGGTGGGGAGGAAAATGGGGAGTCGAGGGCCGGGGTGGGGTAAGCAAAATCCGACCCCGACCTACCTCGTTGCCATGCCTATTCCACTTCATAAGTACCAGGTTTCATCTTGCCATGTATACACTTATTCATTTTTCACCTAATTCCCTTAATTGAACTGTGAAGTCTTTCGTTTTGCAAGTTCATCTCTTGTCCTCCTAACAAATACTACTCTTAGTCTGAGTACGAGATCTTAAAGCGTACTTTGGTCACATTCACCTTGACATAGAATAACTCTTGGATTTTGGTAAGTATAAAAATAATTAATACAATAAATATTATGGATTAAATATTATAAAAAAACAAATATCACTAATTTGAGTCGTATAAATAGGAACGGAAGAAGTTATAAAATACCTAAAATAACTTAATATCTTTCAAAAAAATGATAAACTTATAGAAAAATTAGCTTTAAACAAATTAAATAACTGGTTTCTTCAGTAATAATTTTTTAGATTTATTGTTTCTATTTTGTTAATAATACATTTATACTTAGTTAACTTATCTAAGTATTTATCATTGTAATTCATTAAAATAAAATTATTTTCAAGAATTTTTCATCTGACTAGTGATGGAGGTTGAAAATTTCTTCAGTAAGGACAAATAAATAGTCCATAATATTTTCAATGACAAAAAAATCATAATATTTTATAAAATACGTAATCTCATAATAAAAAAAATCAAAATACTTAACTTTATATATATAAATTTAAAAGGATAAAATTAGTATCATTTTTTTTATTTTTTGCATTCTTTTATTTAAAGAAATATTTTATGAAAGTAATACCTATTTTCAATAAGACAAAAATAATAACTATTGAAAATATTCAAGTAAAAAATACTTTACATAATGGAGCAATTGTGTACAATATGCTTTGACTATAATGATAAAAAATTCACTTAATTTAATGACATTTTTTTCTATTTTCTTCTCCTTTTATTTTGTTGTTATAGTTAAGTTTGTTTTATATTTGTTGCTACAATTAAGCTTGATGAAAGAGGTACAGTGGAACAAAAACACAACTTATAATTAGAAGGAACGCATCAAAAGTTGGTTTTTAAGTTAAACACCGTCGTTGAATGGTACTATCCTATCCTATGATGGTGTTTACTTAAAAACCAACTTTAAATGAGATCATTCTAAGATAATTTTTAACTAAATATAGTGGTAGACTGATATCATTCAAGGACAATGTTTAACTTAAAAACCAACTTTAAATATTTGCATTCTAAGACTGTGATAACAACAACACTGTCTTCGAATGTGAAAATTCTAAGACGGTTTTTAAATAAAAATCATCATAGAATGCAATCATTTAAAGTTGATTTTTAGGATAAACACCATTGTAAACTTGTATCATTCTAAGATAGTGTTTAGTTAAAAATTATCTTAGAATAGTTTTATTCAAGCACTATCTTCAAATAAAAAACACCTTAGAATCGTTGACTATTCTAAGATGGATGTTGATTGCTAACCATTGTCAAAAGTCTTTGCTTTCAATGGTGATGACTTCAAAGACGATGTTGAACCAATGTAAAATGTCACTAATAATCGATGTAAAATACGCTTTCTACACTAGTGATTTGTAAATGGCACACAACATTTCATCACTTCATTTGATGAATATATATATATATATATATATATATATATATATATAATTTAATACAAGATGCAAACTTGCAGTAATAGTAGGGAAAAATCAAGCTTATTAAGACATAATTGAATAATTGAAGTTTATTTCAAAATTAGTTAATTTAATTATGGTAAATGTTAGCTAGTCAAAATTGCCATAACATTTAAATTTATATATGTTTAAAATTTTATACAAAAAATTCTCATATAATTTTATAAATATGCATGTGAATTTATAATTAAATATATGTTTAGTGTATAACAAGAGTTGAATAAGTATTAAGTGTCATTGTTCTTCTTTCAAAATCCATTTTATGTTTTTTAAATAATATTTATTTAAAAAAATTATTGATAAGTCATACGTATATAGTTTAGCCCTATAGTTTTGTCCTAGACATGACAATGGGGCGAGATGAGTACGGGTATTGTATTCCCAATCCCCGATCACAACTCTCCAACATATCCTTATACTCGTACCCGATACCCGACGAGTTAAAGCTTATTATCTCATCCCCATACATGTCGGGTATCGAGTATCCCCTGATGCAATCCTATCTCGCAAGGACATTGGATAGAAGACTCCAAAAAGATTGGGCCAGAGATGCAAGCAAAGGTCCTAGGGTTCTCATGAGCCTTAGGATAGATTTCGGGCTCATGGGCTAAGTATGAGTCCACTTATCTATGTACATATTAGGTTAATGTTTCATTATTTTTGGGCCTTGTATTTAGGGCTCCATAATATAGGTAAGGTATCCTAAAAATGTAGGATTTTTCAGCCCTTGTATTTTAGGGCACCTAGCTAGATTAGTCTTTGTATTAGGAATAGTTTTGTAATTTCACATGCATTAAGTGAATATTTGATGTGTGTTGTTGGAAATAAATTTAATTGAATTGGGAGGAGTCCAATCCAATTAAATTTTAGAGCGGGAGGTGAGCATTTACTTGCTACACCCCATTGCCACATCATATAGTCACACTTTGTGTCCTTCATGCTTTACATGTCTCATGACACTTAAGCACATTTAGTGGAGAATCTTGGACTTGATCTTGGATTAGTGGAATGAACCATAGCTAAAATTCACTAATCATAATTAGTGAAATTTTGGCTCTAAAATTTGGCTCCACAAATTCAATTTCAAATTTAAGTGAAATTCAAATAGAAATTCAAATTTTCCTCCAATTTTGTGTGACACTTAGGCTATCAATAGAGGCCACATGTGTGCATTTCTTCAACTTTGATCATTTGAGAATTAAACTTCAAAGTTCAAACCTCTTTTGAGACACAAAATTTTGTGCTCATTCTCTCCCTTTCCCTCCATTCATTTTCTCCTACCTTCAAGCTCTTATCCATTGCTTCCTATGGTGGTGAGCTTCTTCTAGACTCATCTTCTCCTTGAAGTGACGTCTCCAATCATCTTTCTCCTTCTCCATTCCGCTGCCATCAAACTTAAATAAGCAAAGGACTCCATTGATGAAAAAGATCCAAGACCTACAAGTTACATCATGTGGTATTAAGAGCATCTTCATTTAGGTGATGTTTTTTTGCTTTCTCTATCTTTTTGTTCGGTCAATTCACTTTAATTCCTTGTTATTAATCTTATTCTCCATGTATATTCTCCATTGTCTTGTGGTTTGGTGCTATTTAGAGTAGATTCAAAAAATAAACCAATTAAATCTTAGATCTACATTTGTTCTTGCATTTCTATGGTTCAAATTTTATAGATCTACTCTTGAATAATGTTTTTGTGTTGATTTTAGGTTCTATCATTTTTCAATCATAATTTTCTTGTGTTGAACCTTTAGATGTAAGTTTTCTTCCAAAATATTGATTATAAAAAAACACAAAATCTAAGTGTAAATCACTTAATCCATGTTGTCTGAGAGTCATGTTTAGTCATAATAATTGTGACATTATATTCTAAGTTTGTGTTGAATTTTTATTTTATTAATTGAATTCTAGATACATTTGTTCATGTATTCTTGTCATTCATAGCCTATCTTTTGAATTTTTAATCTAATTCATGCATTTTATTTAGTTCATAACATGTTCTAAATCAATTCCTAGAAGTAGTCTTGTTAAACATTTTTTTTTGTTTTCTAAGTTTCCTACATGATGCCTATGATGAAATTGAGTTGTGATGCTGAGTTGTGGTTGAATTTGTGAATCAAAATAAGTCTTAAGCTCTCTTGAATTGTGTTATCCAAGATAATTGGGCATAAGCAAATACAAATTGTAACTATCCAAGCCTTAAGCAACATAAATACTACTCTTGATTTCTAGGTTGAAATCACTGGTATTGGCAGCTTGAACATACGAACTTGTATAAATTACTGAGATTTGGTCACTACAAATTTTGAGCTGAAATATTTACTGAATATTCTAGACATCTGAACCAAAATTATAAAAAAAACCAAGCGATTTGGATTAAAGGAAAAAATAAGAAAAATCACACAAGTTGGCAGAAAAATCAGTGCCCAAGAAAACAAAAAGTGAAAGGAAAGTGTGCTTGTTGTTTTGGCTCGAAATTTGTTCTACAATTGGTGCCTATTTTATACCAATCTTAGTTCTGAAATTTCAATTGAAAATTAGTGTGAAAACAAGTTCCAAAACTAGAGGTTTCTTGAGTCTTTTTTTCTATTTTTTTACTCTACTCTATAGTCATTTTAAGTTTTTCTTTGAGTCCTAGCTTGCTTTTATGTGTTTTTCATTGCTTTAATTATTGAATAATCCTTGAAAATTTGTCTTTTTAAAACTCTATTCATTTAGATTTTATTTCATTATTTTGGTCTTTGGTTATTGCTTGTCTCTTTGTTTCCTTGTTTGTGAGTTGCCATATAGGAAATTGGAAAGGAGGATTGGTGTCATCCCTTGAAGAATTTGAGTCAAGAAGCAAAGGGAAAACCACTTTAAGAGCTATTGAACTAAGAAGCACTCCAAATTGAGTGAATCACCAAAGAGAGAGCAACCACCAAAATTGAGGACCTTTTTGTAATTTTATAATTAACAATTTACTTACTTTCATTGCTTTCAAATTTTGTAACAAAAAGACCTTTCATTGGAAGTAAGTTGGGAGCCTCCAATAGGCCACCCTACTTCCATTTGCGTGTAATAATTTTAGGAAATTTTCCCTTAGGATTGTGAGTGTTTTTTTGGGAACCTTAAATATGGTCATCCAAACACTCTTAGGATTCACTTAGTTTACATTTCTTGCTTACTTTCATAGCTTATTTCTTTTACCTTCCATTGTCAAACCGCCTAGAGAGCTTTCCTTTTACCAATTAGTTTTTACCTTATCTTTCACACCTCTTTTAGTGTTTATTTTGGTTAGTTTCAACCATAGTTTCTTTTACCTTTTGTTTCCAAACCCCCAACAAGAAAGAACCACAACTTAGGAACTAACATGAGTCTTCATTCTTCATCTAGTGTTAATGGTGAAGGTTCTATTCCTAAGGACCCGTTGTATAAGATATTAGATGAGTTGAGATCCCTTAAATTGTGAAAAGAAAAACAAGAGACAAAAGAAAAAGGAAAAAAAAAGAGTGGAAGAAATAAGTCATGAAAGAGAGAAAATAAGAGAGGAAGAGAGAAGGAAAATACTAAAAGAGTTAAGAAAAGAAAAACATGCCTCCTATAGTAGTCATAACTCTTGCAAGAGCCTAAGTGAAGAACTTCGTGACTATTATGAAGAAAGGCATAAGTCACATCTTAGACCTCACTCCTATAGGAGAGAAAAAGAGAGAAAGTTTCAAGAGGCTAACATTAACCTCCCATACTTCCATGGGAAGAACAATGTAGAGGCTAACTTAGATTAGGAAATAAGGGTAGAGCAACAACTTAAAAGGAAGTCTACTTCAAAATCTTATGGCTCTCACTCTTATCCAAAGAAAGACCAAGGTCAAGGAATCTTAGGGGTGATACCTTCTAAGCTTAAAGATGATAAAGAGAGGACAATTGAAAAACAACCCCTTAAGGCTAGTATGCAAGAGAAGACTAGTTCCATGAAGTGCTTTAAATGTCTTGGAAAAGGACATATTACTTCTCAATGCCCCACCAAGAAAATCATGATTATGAGGGGTCAAAACATTTATAGTAGCTAAGATGAGGCTACTAGTTCACCTTCCTCTAGTGAAAGTAAAGAAACAAAAGGGGAAGAATCTAGTGAAGAGATCTACCCCCAAGAAGAAGGACAACCTTTAATGGTTAAGGACGAGTGTAAGGAGGTAAGTGTCTCCTCCAAGAGGTTAGCTAAGAAGGAAAGACATTTTGAAATAAAGACAAATATTAAAGAAATTTTCCCTCTTAGATAACCTCCACATTTTCTCCTTTGTAAAAAGACACTTGTTAGCATTGCCACACCTCTTAGGCTTGAGTTTATTCGTCAAGTAAAGGAGTTGTTGTATGAGGGTTTGGTTCGCAAGAGCTTAAATCCTTGTGCTTTGTTAGTGCCCAAAATAGGTATTATTAGGCATCAAATCCCTAAAATAAGTGGTATGATGAATGTTTTGAGTGGTGTAACCCTCTTTTGTAAAATCACCCGTGCACCCAACATCTTCATGATTTGTGTACATAGGAACTCACTAGGTAGGTTTGTTCTTATTTTTAGTTTCAATACAAACTTAGATTTTTCATATTTTTTGGTAGGAATAATCAACATGAAAATACAAAGAAATGTATGTTTTATTGCATTATTTTTCTTAATTTTTTAAATAGTGATCAAGGGGTTCCCATGAACCCTAAGAGAATAAAGGTCATTCCTAAGTGGCCCACTCCACCAAGTATAAGAAAAATTTGGGGCTTCCATGACTTAACAAACTTTTACAAAAGGTTTGCCCCATATTTTTCTATACTTGTAGCACCACTCATTGAGTTGGTGAGGAACCATGTTCCTTCATGGGAAGATACCCAGGAAATGGGTTTCCAAACCTTACCTTACTTCAACATACCTAACACAACTAATACATATGTTTTTCTTCTTTTTACAGGTGTTGAGGAAAAAAGCCCAAAGTTTCAAGAACCTTGGGATTTGAGGTCAAATCCTTTTCAAGGGCGAGGAAATGATGTAGCTTGTAGGCCTTGAATCTTCTTCATCAATGAAGTCCTTTGTTTATTGAAGTTTGATGGCAGCAGAATGGAGAAGGAAAAAGATGATTGAAGACGCCACTTCAAGGAGAAGATGAATGGAGGGAGAGGGAGAAAAAGAGCACAAAATTTTGTGCCTCAAAAGAGGTCTAAATTTTGAAGTTTAATTCTCAAATGATCAAAGTTGAAAAAATTCACACACATGACCTCTATTTATAGCCTAAGTGTCACACAAAATTGGAGGGAAATTTGAATTTCTATTCAAATTTCACTTGAATTTAAAATTTAATTTGTGGAGCCAAATTTTAGAGCCAAAATTTCACTAATTATGATTAATGAATTTTAGCTATGATTTAGTCCACTAATCCAAGATCAAGTCCAAGATTTTCTACTAAGCGTGTTTAGGTGTCATGAGGCATGTAAAGCATGAAGGACATGCACAAAGTGTGACTATATGATGTGACAATAGAGTGTAGCAAGCAAATGCTCACCTCCCACTCTAAAATTTAATTGGATTGGACTTCTTCCAATTCAATTCAATTTATTTCCAACCACACACATCAAATATTCACTTAATGCATGTGAAATTACAAAATTACCCCTAATACAACAACTAGTCTAGGTGCCCTAAAATACAAGGGTTGAAAAATCGTACATTTCTAGGATACCTTACCTATATTATGAAGTCCTAAATACAAGACCCAAAAATAATGAAACATTAATCTAATATGTACAAAGATAAGCGGACTCATACTTTGTCCATGTGCCCGAAATCTACCTTAAGGCTCCTAAGAACCCTAGGGCCTTCTCTTGCATCTCTAGCCCAATCTTTTTGAAGTCTTCTATCCAATGCCCTTACGGGATAGGATTGCATCATCCCCGTCGTATGCCCAATTAAAATGAGAAAAATAATTTTTTTTAAAAATATTAAAAATTTGATTTTAGAAAAAATAAATTGATTGTTAAACATTTATTTTTAACTACTTATATATCAATAAATTTATCATAGCGCATGTGTCTATAAAAATTGTTAAGAAAATAATATTAAATTATGTAAAAATTCTAAAATAAAATTAACTAGTGATAAAAATTCTAAGCTTTTTAATTAAATTATGGAAAAATTCTAAAGATTTTAAGTGGCAGAACAGGTTCGATTTTGGGGTCGGGACGAATCTAGTAATCACATATCCGTACACGTACCCGACTTTTGGTTATCGGAAAAAACTTGAATCCGAACCCATACTGAGTCAACTCGAGTATTATCCGTCAAAGGCGGGACGGATTTAGACGGTACAGGTACGAGTTTTCTTATCATGTCTATCTTCTCCTTTTTTTTAGTTCATTAAAATTTAAATTTATTTAGCTTGATGTTTCATTATGTCTTACATTTTTTATATGTTTAATAATAATAATAATTATCAATGTCTGTTTTTGAAATAAATATACGTTTATCGATTAAAAAACTTATTATAAATTCAACTGGAAAACAACTTTCAATTTGTAAATGACACACAACATTTCATCACTTCATCAATGAGTATATATATATATATATATATATATATATATATATATATATATATATATATATATATATATATATATTTAATACAGGATGCAAACTTGCAATAATAGGAAAAATCAAGCTTATTAAGACATAGTTGAATAATTATTTCAAAATTAATTAATTTAATTATGATAAATGTTAATTAATATTCTTAAGGTATTAATTTGTTATAAGGAATTAAAACGATAATTTTTTTATTTGAATGTATAAAATAGTATTCATGACTTTTTTACCTTCTCTTATGATTTTCAGATTAAATATTTTCTTATTTTAGTTCATAAATCAATGCCCTAGGGACTAATTAGCAAGATCCTCATATGATATGGGATGGATCATAATTAGTAACCATTGGATTAATCTTCTCTTCACCTTACTACGCTATAGCCTCCGTACTTTATACTTTCGCCCCCAAGTCTGATCATATTTGTATAGACTACTCCCCTCTCCACATCTCACAATTGTGCCTCTGTCACTACTCCGCCACCGTTGTCACTTCTCCAACCTAATTAAAACATAAAGATCAAAATTATACTATTACAATAACTGAAAAAGACTAAAAAAATAATTAAGTTAACCTTAGTATTAACATTAAAATAAAGAAATCTATTAAAGCATAAATGCCTAATATGATTATATGGAATAACCTTATTATAAAATTTACAAATTTAATTTAATATATATACTGTTCAATTAGTAATTTATTATTTTCATCAATAACCTATTAAATCAATATCATAACTGAGCTAAACACGAGTCTAGTATTTTTGTTGTATATATCACCAGTCTAGCTTTTATAATACTGTAAAGCACACATCGATCGATCATTCTAATTTCATAAAGAAAAAGTACAACACACTTGACTTATAAAATGAAAAGTACATACACGCCATTAATTGCTACATGTATTCAAACAAAGCAACATATTATAAATTGAGCATGCTTATTTCAAGAGTAAATTAACTATCAATTTGATATATATCTAAAGTATTGAATATCCAACATCTTAATCCATACATTGAAATATTTTATCAATGTATAAGGATTAATTTGAAGAATATTTCAATACTTGAAAGACTTAATTTATATAAGTTATTAAATATTTTATTTTAGTGACTGTTTAAGATAAAAGTAATTCTTCTAGATGAAATTAATAATTTATTGCCTATTTTAGTTTTGCAATTTACACCTAAAGAGGCTTGTTCTTGAACCCGGTGGCATTATTCCTTAGACTATACACTAAGTATGCCTCGTAGCTGGTATTTTGGATTAGGGTGCTAGTTGTTATCCCGTCGCTGATTGCCAGAAAATACACCCTAACAAGTCCTGCCACCTCCCTACCTCAAAGAACAACAAAGTAAATTGAAGCATATCATTTAATTTCAGATTAATAATAATAACAGTGGTACAAATAGTAAAATAAGAAATAATTACCCGATATCTGGATTATCAGAATTCCACTTCCAATATTATTCTTGAAAGTATTTATAGGATAACTTATCGCCCGATTATGCAAAGGACTAAAAATATAAATAAATTAGATAATTTAGTAGTTTGTATGTTTTTTTAAAAATTAATTATCGTCCTAGATTACTTTATACAAATTAAGAAAAAAAATATTTTTATAAAATTAATTTTATATCATCATTAAAAAATTTATAGTTTATCATTCATATATAAAAAATATAAGTGAAAGGACGTAATTAATGTTCCATAATGAGAAAGTATTAGGTTTTGTTTGTCTTCTTTCAAAATCCATTTTATATTTTTTAATTAATATTTATTTTAAAAATTATTGAAAGTCATATGTATATATTATTCTCTTTTTAGTTCATTATTGATAAGTCATATTGTTACGAATGAAGCTCCACAATCACCATTAACAGAGACACAAGCAAAGCAACCATTAACAGAGAGGAATCAAAGGCAGAGAACTAAACCAAAGTACCTGAAGGACTTTATTGTCTAAAGGGAAAGGAAGCTGACGTGGCATAGAGTGGTCCAGAAGGGAATTATCCCACGAGCTTTGTAATTCTGTTAGAATGGAATCTTCGTGAATCTTTTTTCTGTTAGGCCCTAGCATCAGAATTTATCAATTCTGTTAGTAACAATTCAAAAACATACTATATAAAGCAATTACTATGTAATCAAAAGGGGCAGAATGAATAAAACTCATCTTCTTCATCTTGTTTCTGGAGAGTCCTAGCTCTCAAACTCTAGGAATTGCAGAAAGGGATATTCGGCCATAACAACTTTGGTGCTTTCATTGAGAGGTGTCCATGGCTGAATCCACTTGATCCAAGTCCAACATGGAACGAATCGAGGAAGCCATTGCCAAATTAGCCACCAACCACCTCAACGTTTCAAACAAACTCGACGATCTTCTTAATCGAGTCTCCGCCATTGAAGCCAACCAACACAATACCCCCTCTCACTCATCTTCCTCAGCTAACCCGACACCTCCTCACACCCCAAATCCTTTACCTCGCATGAAGTTGGACGTTCCCCGTTCTGATGGGACTGACCCCTCCGGCTGGATGTTCAAGATAAACCAGTTCTTTGCCTGTCTCGCAACCCCTGAACCATATCGCCTCACCGTCCTTGCCTTTGCCATGGAGGGACCCGCCCTCGCATGGTTCCAATGGATGTCACGGAGCGGGCAAATTTCTTCGTGGCTGGGGTTCTTGCAAGCCCTTGAAGGCCGATTTGCGACTTCTCAGTATGAAGACCCCACAGGGCTCTTCTCGAAGCTCACCCAAACCGGTACGGTCGCAACGTACTTATCTCAATTCGAGACCCTTGCCAACAGAACCATAGGGCTTCCAAACTCCTTTTTACTCAGCTGTTTTGTCTCCGGTCTAATACCGAAGATACGCTGTGAGGTGCAGGTTGCACAACCCCTTACCCTCACACATGCCGCGGACCTGGCTCGTCTGCATGAGGAAAAGCTGGCAGACCAACACCACGCGAACCGCGGTAGGTTTGGCTCATCCGTGTCGCCACGGTCGTCGCTCATGCCACCCGCATCCATAATCGTCGTGCCCTCACCAGTGGTTCCTGTTCTTCTGCCGCCACCAACTAAACCTCCCCCTCCGCCACTCAAACGCCTTTCCCCGGAAGAAATAGCGATGCACCGCGAGAAAGGGCTATGCTTCAACTGCGATGAGAAGTTTTCGCGAGGGCACAGGTGCTCCTCCAAGTTCTTCCTTCTCATCGCTGAAGCAGATGATGCGGCCGTAAGCTCAAACCCTATGGAAGTAGAAGTCACTAATAGTGACCCTGACCCACTCTAGGCCCAGATAAGCTTCTACGCCCTATCGGGTCAATTAGCCCCAGAAATTTTGCGAATGGTGGGCCGGGTCGCTAACCAACTCGTGGTGGTGTTGATCGACGGCGGGAGCACGCTCAATTTCGTGCAAACCCGTCTCGTCCGTCCATTGGGCCTCATGGCACAGGCCACACAACCACTTCGCGTGGTGGTCGGAAATGGCAATGAGGTACTCTGTCAGCAGCTATGCACGGGGGTGACAGTCACAATTCAGAACCAGGACTTCACCATGGACCTTCACGCATTATCTTTGTGCGGCGCCGACATTGTTCTTGGCGTCCAGTGGCTTAAGTCTTTGGGTCTGGTCTTGACAGACTACAACAACCTCACCATGAAATTCAATTCAGACGGACACATAGTGGAGTTAAAAGGGGATACTGATGATACCTTGCAAGCAATAACACCACCACAACTCCGCCGTATCGTTCGAACTGCAAGTGCCTATTTTCATATCAGCCTAATCCCACCTGAGCTTCCTTCAACCCAAACACTACCCAGAGATTGACGCCTTGCTTAATACCTTCACCACTCTCTTTCAGACACCCACATCGCTACCCCCTTCGCGTCCCACCAACCATTCCATCCATCTTCTCCCTCAATCAGAACCTGTAAATGTAAGACCCTATAGATATCCTTATTTTCAGAAATGCGAGATTGAGGCCCAAGTTGAGACCATGCTACAACAAGGGATAATCAGACCCAGCACGAGCCCTTTTTCTTCCCCGGTTCTGCTCGTAAAGAAACGCGATGGGTCCTGGCGTTTCTGTGTTGATCACAGGGCGCTAAATGCCATCACCGTGAAGGACCGGTTTCCGATACCAACAATTGATGAGCTGCTAGATGAATTAGGTGGTGCATGCTGGTTCTCGAAGCTAGACTTATTGCAAGGGTATCATCAGATACGGATGAAGGAGGAAGATGTTGGCAAGACCGCTTTCAGAACCCACAACGATCACTTTGAATTTTGCGTGATGCCCTTTGGGCTCTGCAACGCGCCATCATCGTTTCAGGCGACGATGAACAGTACCTTTGGACCACACCTACGCAAATTTATCATCGTGTTCTTTGATGATATCTTAATCTATAGCAGAACCTTTCAGGAGCACATGAGTCACTTGGAACAAGCTTTCCAGATTCTACTTGTCGGAAAATTTTTCCTCAAATTATCCAAGTGTACTTTTGCCCAGCAGCAGGTGGAGTATCTGGGCCACGTGGTCTCTCAGTCTGGTGTTCAACCGGTCTCGACGAAGGTAGATGCAATTCAGCAATGGCCAACACCATCCTCGACCAGGGCCTTAAGGGGCTTCCTTGGGTTATCCGACTTCTATTGCAGGTTTATTAAGGGGTATGCTTCAATTGCATCACCCCTAACTCAGCTTTTGGCCAAAGACAAGTTTCGATGGTCACCGGAAGCTCAAGAAGCTTTTGAAAAACTCAAGACCGTCATTTGCAGCGCCCCAGTCTTACGGCTGCCGGATTTCTCTCTGCCATTTGTGGTGGAGACGGATGCATCGGGAATCGGAATAGGGGCCATTCTTTCTCAGCAGAATCATCCCATTGCCTTTTTCAGTAAGGCCTTTTGCCCCAAGTTGCTCAGCGCTTCGACTTACGTTCGTGAGCTCACGCCATAACGTTCGCCGTGAAGAAGTGGCGCCAGTACCTACTGGGCCACCAATTCATCATACTCACTGACCATCGGAGTTTAAAGGCATTAATGTCACAAGTGGTTCAAACTCCAGAACAGCAACTCTACTTGGCGGGCTTATTGGGATATGATTACAAAATTCAGTATCGCTCCGGCAAGGCCAATGCGTCGGCAGATGCCTTATCTCGCATCCCAGACACGACTCCAGGACAATTACTTCTGCTAACAACACCAAATTTCATGTTTTTGCAGGAACTTCAGAAGGAGCTCTGCCAGCACCCAGACTTCATCGCTCTTCGAGCTTCGATTGACCAGGAACCGGAGAAACACCCTGATAGTATCATTGTTCAGGATTGGATCATGCACAAGGGGCGAATTTGGCTTCCAAGGTCCCTCGGCCTCATTGAACCCCTCCTCCATGAATTTCACTCAACCCCAACAGGGGGACATATGGGTATAACAAAAACACTGGCGCGTCTCAATGACAACTTCACGTGGACAGGGATGAAGGACGACGTTCGTAAGTTTTTTCTCGCTTGCAAGGATTGTCAACAAACTAAGAGTGACCATCGGAAGTCACCAGGATTGCTTTGCCCCTTACCAGTGTCGGTACGACCATGGGAAGACTTATCGTTGGACTTCATCGGAGGATTGCTAGCCTTCAAGGGTCACACAGTGGTGCTAGTTGTTGTGGATAGATTCTCGAAGGGAATCCACCTGGGTTCACTTCCTTCCCACCACATCGCGTTCAATGTTGCCCATCTCTTCATGGAAATCGTAGGGAAGCTCCATGGGATGCCTCACAATCTAGTTTTCAATCGTGACCCGTTGTTCCTAAGCTGCTTCTGGCAAGAGCTGTTCAGATTAAGTGGCACGAAACTCCGCATGAGTTCGGCCTATCACCCGCAGTCTGATGGGCAGACTGAGGTGATGAACAGGGTGGTGGAGCAATATCTCTGGGCATTTGTCCACTCCCGACCGGCGACGTGGGGTAGGTACCTCATGTGGGCTGAATGGTCCTACAACACGTCCATTCATTTCGGAATGCAGATGACTCCATATGAGGTGACTTTTGGAAAACCACCCCCATCCATTCCTCAATATATCACAGGGAGTTCGAGCATGGATGCAGTAGACGATTTTTTAAGTAATCGTGAGGAATTATTTGAAAAACTTCAAAAGAAGCTCCTCAAGGCACAAGATAACATGAAGCGCTTTGCAGATCGTAACAGGCGTGATGTCGAGTTTGAAGTGGATGACTGGGTATTTGTTAAACTCAGACCACGACGCCAGGTGTCAGTAACTGGAAATTCCCATCCTAAGTTGACCAAGAGATTCTTTGGTCCTTTTCAGATTACTCAGAGAGTGGGCCCAGTAGTGTATCAACTTCGACTTCCCTCACACTCGCGCATACACCCAGTTTTCCACTGCTCTCTACTCAAACCATGTCATGATCCCTCAGACACCGGCGACACTGTGGAGTTACCCCCATCGTCGATTGACAATGATCCTCTTATCTCACCACTTGTCATTCTCAACACCAAATGGGACTCAGAAAGGGGCACTCCTAACCTGAAGGTACTGGTTCAATGGGCAGGCCTCCACCCAAATGATGCTACATGGGAATCGTGGGAAGAACTCAAAGCAGAATACCACCTTGAGGACAAGGTGCTTTTCGAAGCACAGAGGAATGTTACGAATGAAGCTCCACAATCACCATTAACAAAGGCACAACAATACAATAATATTAATAATAAGTGTTGTAGTATGTTATTCTCGCTAATCCTTTTTAATTTTTGAATTTGTGAAAGAATTTTATTTCTATTTATATATCGTTTTTAAAGTTCAAAATAACTTTAATAATTCTTTAATATATTTATGCCCTTAGTTTTCAGTTAATAATTAATTAATATATATATGTATTTATTGAGAAGTAAAAATGAAATAAAAGGCTGAAATAGGATATCTCATAACTATGATATTAAAATTAAGTTACATTTTTTAATTTCTACAAGATGGATAAAAAGAATGGAGAAAGTAGTTGTCAATGGCAAGACCCATTCATGAAAGCGGAGCTGGAATCGGGATATTTATTTTACAAATATGCTACTTTGTAAGACTATGTTTTTGTAAAATGATAAATGAAGGATGGTGGCTTAGAATGTTCGCGTTTGTATGGTCATTCACGAATTTAAATTAACCTACATCAATCCAAATAATCTTGGTAGAATAATTTTTATATTTGAATCAGATTTAAATTAAACTCATTAAATTTTAGGTTGCATCATAGATTTTAATATCTAAATTCATTGGTTTGGTCCCCTTAACCCATTTGTATTTAATTGTTATTATTATATAGAATAAATAATATATAATATATTTATTTTTATTTTTATATAATATCTAATGTTTTTTTTAAAAATCCATTGTTTCATTCTGTTTTCTTCTTTTTTCATTAACTTCTCACAAAAAATTACAATTTTACTCACAAAATTTAGGGTTCAACTCCCATCTTGACATCTTTGTGCGCTGAGTCGCACACCTCGCATTTCTATACAAGTAATGTTTTTAGTATTTTAATTAATAAAAAGTTTAGTTCATACAAATATTGAATTTTAAAAAGTAACATTTAAATATTTTGATTTGTCGAATCAATCCAAATTATTTACAAATAGATTGATTCTAGTTAAATTTTATTTAAAAAAAAATCGATTAAAATCAATCATTCAAATATAATTAAATTAGATCACGAATTTGATTAAATCCAATCTAAACCAACCCACATACACCTCTACTTCTATGATGACTGATTGCATTTTTAAAACAAAATTATCTTGTATTTTAAAAGTGGATTTGTGCAGGGAAGGTTTTGTGTTTAAATAGCCTTCCTTTTTATTTTAACACCAATTTGAAGAAAGAGAATTTTTACGAATTATCTTTTGTCAAATCTGCCTAGAGTACGTGCATCACTCATATATATATATATATATATATATATATATATATATATATATATATATATATATATATATAAAAGTGCTGCAACAATCACATATTTAATTTTAACATCAATTTGAAGAAAAATATGTTGTATGAATTCTTTTTTGTCAAATCTGCACGAATTGTGATTATGTCAAAACCTATTTGATATTTTTAATTAATACTTCCTTTTACAAGTCTAACCACACTGTTAAGTTATCAATCATAAATATGAAAAGCTTTGATCCTATTAGACAAAATGTACGGTATTTACTTATTTGAGGTAATAAAATCAATCTACACAAAAGTTATATTATTTAATTTTGAAGATATTATTTACAATTACCAACTTTTTTACATGTAAATATGACATCAAGAATTGAAGAATAATAACAAAAATTAACCAAAAAATAAGAGTCGTGAACAAAGAAATAAGAGAAAAGAAAAGCAATCGTGAAATATACATTGTGCTTAAAAGAATTCATTCTTTGTGATATACAAAGTACTTGTGAGAGATTAAAACTTTATTGTAAATTCACTCTTTGACTGATATAGAAAGTCTCTAATTTTATATCAAACTTTTTGTTTGTACAAACCCAAGGTGGCTTACTAACAAATAATACTTAGGTAATGTTAGATTCAAGAGGAGTTTAAGGATTATGTCAGTAATGATCTTGAAAAGGCTTATAAGCCAAAAATGAAAAGAAAAAATATTTGTTATAGTGGAACCCTTTACTAGTTGGTGAAGGAAAACTAGACGTGGCTTAAGTTATATGAATTAATATAAACTGAAGTATTGTTACTGCTTTTCTTTAAGCCATCAAAGTATTTCAAAGTCAATTATTGATACACAAAGTTTTTACTAAAAAAATAAGTTTTATACATCATTGGACGACAATCCAATTTTTGTTAGCGAGGGCTTTTATAAAAATCTTCCATTTTAAAAGGTTTTATATTTTGATTAACACACCATTTTATCTCATTTCTAGTGTGATATATTGTATTTCAAGAAAATACAATAAGATCATTAGAAACTCTTAATGTAAAACTAATTGAAATATTTTATAAAAAATATTATTCTTCAATAAGAAAAAAATAATAAATAAATAAATAAATTATTTTGTAAAATTAACTTTACATCATCATTAATAACTTTATGAATGATGGATCATTCATATATTAAAAATATAAGTGAAAAGACATAATTAATATTCCATTAAAAAGTCAAAATGACAAAGTATTAAGTTTTTCTTTTCTTCTTTCAAAATCCATTTTATATTTTTTAATTAATATTTATTTTAAAAATTATTGATAACTCATGTTTAGTGCCTATAGTATTGTTCTCTTTTCAGTTCATTAAAATTTAAATACTTTTCCACTTTATTTAGCTTGACATTTCATTAATTCTTGCATTTTTTATATGTTTAATAATGGTAATTACCAATGTTTGTCATTTCAATAAATTATTTCCACTGAATAATAATAATAATAACTAGTTTGTAACCCGTGCATATGCACTGTTTATAATTTTTTTCAGCTGTGTGTTAATTTGTTTTGCAAAACAAAATAAAATGAAAACTAATGTGAAAATTAAAAAAATAAAACATTGATAATATGTTTACATAGCAGAACAAATTGTTCATAAAAGAAAGAAAGATAAAAACTATTATCAAGAAGTACAAAAGGAAAAAAGTGCATCAAATAAAACTGAGTATATGAATCAACATTTTCTTGAAAATCATATTTGCTAAAGTGAACAATAGTGACAATACTGGGAGCCCCTACTTGTTCAAGTGTCAAAATCAGTTCTATTTAACATTGAAACAGACACACACTAAAGTCAAACACAAAAGAAACACCATAAAAATGTTCCAAGCAGCAAAAAGAAGTAAAGCTTGAAATAAGAAAAAGAAAGGGTGATGGATGAAACATACACGGAGGCAAATTCAGGAGGAGTGATAAGAGAAGGTTCTGGAAAAGCATAAGGATATCCGTATATATTTGAAGAACTATTTAATTAGTTCTGAAATTCTCAAGTTCAAGTAAATTTTTATGAAATTATATTCTATAAAATGAACTTCTGCAAGATTAAGGATTGATGAGGAGAACTTAGTTGCTTTTAATTTTCACGCTAAAAGCCTTTATGTTGCTTTTATTTTTTTTTTGACAACTTAGTTGCCAAAGTCGTTGTTATTGTAGCCTATTAAAAAAACAAAACAAAAAAAAATAGACCAATTTAAAGAAAAATCCAAGCCAAAATTTTAAAAATAGGATGAAGATGGAAGTCTTTAGCACAAAAGAAATCAATTTTGTAGTGGAGTATAGATTTATTACGAGATAAAACATGATTACCCAACCCATCTTCAAAGCCAAATCAAACTGGTAAAAATAAAAAATAAAATGAAGATGAGAAGAGAAGCAAAAACAGAAAATGCTACGACACTTCTAGAACCCTGTGGCTTAATTTGTGCAAAGAAAAAATAAAGAGGGAGGAAAAATCTCAAGGTGACAAGAAATAAAGACAACAAGGCAAGCCACCGATAGAAAACAAAGCAACATAACATGTTAGGTATCACAAAACCAAGTCAAAGCTGAAGGACTATAAAATGGTCAAAAGCCCGGCAAAATCCACCAACACAAGTTAAACATCGACACTAGATCAGAGGTGAACAATGGATTGTATATAGTTTAATCATTTGGTTCTTTGTGTATTAGTATGTTGCTTCTAAAGAGTAAAAGATGTAAGAGTACCAGTAAAGATCAAAGCTAAAGAGGTATAAAATGACAAAAAAAGGCAGGAAATTTGTCACATGTGAATCTCCTAGCTATGAGCACACCAGCAATTTTGGTATCCTTTAGTTTTATAGAAGTCATAATAATAATAATATATTATAATCATATCGCACGTCCAGTTGTAGATGCAATTGGTTTTGTATGTTTGTGTTTTAAATTATTTAAAATATATATCTTGTTATATTTTGAATAAATTGAGGTTGATTAAGTAAAATAATAATTTTTATACCTGTAATTTATCGTTGAGTGAGTTGATTAGTTTTAAATGGATTTAATTTATCAAATATATCATAATTTAATTTTTAATTTGCAAGTAATTAATTTACAAAATAGTGAATTATGGTGTCTAATATATCAGCAACAACTAATGTAATAATTTTTTTAAAAAAATATTTGTTTTTAAAAGAACTGGGAAGAAACAGAGTTGTAACCTTAAGTCAGCGCATTTAAAACCTTAGTTCTTATAGAAAAAATAATATAAAATAATTTTTAAGGTAAAAAAAACCCCAAAAAACAAAGGAAAAACAAGAAATTAAACATAAAAGAGGAGAAGACTGAGGGAGGCAAAGATGGAAAAAGAAAAAATTGAGAGACAAAATATTATGTGATTGGAAGTTTAAAGTACAGTGGAAGGAAAAATATGAAAGAAATAACTATAAATAATAATAAAATGTAATCTTTTGAAAATATAAATGTTGGGTAGATAAATGGAAGCAGCAACTGTTTAATATTGTTTAATACGAAAAAAATAATACAATTTTTGATTAAAAAAGTATTAGACAAATTGAAAATAAGTAAAGTTAAAAGGATAAAATTAATATCAATTTATTTTTTCTTTTACCTTTTATAATTTTTCATATTTTTATATTAAATAAATATTTTTTTAGCACAACATCTATTTTCAATGGGATAAAAAATATTTATTTCATATATTCAAATAAAAAATTATTTTGTAAGGACGATTGTTGAGCTGTTATATATAATTATCGTCTATTTTTTTTCCTAAAGGTATTTGCTATTTAATTTAATGTTTCGCCTTTTTGTTTCTTAGAGGAGTGATAACAGCTAGAAGTGATATAGATTGATAAATTGAGGTATCAAGATGTCTTATCAAAGGGGTCTCATCAGCCACCGCAAAGACAGATACTACAGATTCAGACTGCGAATTTAGAAGCTGACCTGATCTTAGATAGTGAAGTGATATATATTATAAATATTTAATTAAAATCATTATGAATGGAATCTATTTTATTAGTTAGGTAGTTAAAATTTAAATGCTTAAGAATAAATTTACATAAAAATGTATAACATATTATAAATTATAATCTTATAAGTAATTACATATAAAATAATTATATATTCATAGTACTCGAAGATAATCAAGGAGTTTAATGAGCTAAAAATATGTATTCAATTAATTAGATTATTGATAATGGAGCACTCAACCTAAACTACTACACAAAAACTTTGGTATGGAGGTAAACTGTGACAAAGATCAAAGCCAAACTTCTTTCTAAGCCAAATGATTATTTGAACAATGCCCTTATTTAGGGACATGATTGTTTGCTCCTTCCTCCCTTTTTTTCTTCAAAGACAGCCTTAGCAATTGTAAAGTTGAGCTGATTTATTGAGGACAGAAGCCTAGTCCACATTCTATCAGTAATTACCATTTTGTTTTGTCCCTCAGTGATTCTCTGCATAACAAAGCAACCAACATAATGCTTCTAAATTCTATAGTTTTCTACTCAAAATTACAACTTCATTCACCCAATCATAAGCTTGAAAACTAACTTTGAATTGAAAAGTTTAAATCCACTACATTGTTAACAAATGAATCATCTCTATGCTGCAGAATATTTCTACAAAAGGATTCAATGTGTATGTTAGTATAATTTTTTTACATTATTAACTGAAAAACCATCTTTAAAATAATATTAAAATAATTATTATATAAATCAATAAATTTTATTTAAAATTTGCGATACCAATATAAAAAATTTATAACATTGTATATCATTTTTTCTTTATTAAATGGTCAGATATTTATGGTATAAAGGGTGATAATTAGTTTTGTTTATACTTCTTTAACTCCATTTCTTTTTTTTTTTGTTAAAAAATTTGTTCTCTTTTTCAATAAGATGACTATTTATTTGGTGAAAAGTGTTTATTTAATAATAATAATAATAATAATAATAATAATAATAATAATAATAATAATAATAATAATAGCCTGAAATAATTAGTGTATCACAGCATCCAACAAAACTAAACATTGTTAAATTTATTTTTGTAATTAATTATCAAAATATGTTACAAAAATGTTTAAAAACACAAGTTTTCATAAGAATTTCCAATTTATTTGATAGTAAAGTGTCTTGATTTGAGTTTTTTATGTTTAATCCTGAGGTCAAATGAACAGAATTTCTTTCACAGTACAATAAGATGTAGTCTAGGAAGATAATATAAAGCGGGTTAGATTGTTGAAAGAGAGAGAAATAAAGAAAGAGATAAGATGTAATATTAGGGATTTATGGCAAAAAATGAAAAACATTTACATCTGTCAAGAAACACAAAATTGAGTATGAATAACTGTGAAGAAGGAATCAACTTCTGTTCTGTTATGCTTCTGAAACGCAAAGCAGTTTTTTTCAAAGAGTAGGTATGCACCTATTGCCTGTAATACCATATAAGAAGTTTAATTATGGGGCAGAAAAAGACAAAACATGTGACCCTTTTCGTAATTTGAAAGGAAATTCTAGCATGAAAAAACACATCAAAATACAGCAAAGTAGAAAAAGAGTACGGTAAGTGGTAAAACATACCAGGAGCAGCAGCAGGGGTTTCAGACACTGCAAAAAAAAAAAAGGAATACAGTTGCTGACCTAAAACAAAACAAAGGGAGAAGGCTGATGTGTGAAAATTAAGACCAATATCCAAAATCAAATGTACACATACACATAAAAATTCAGGGCACCCCATGTACCACCATTAGTAGACTGTGATGTTTAAAAAAAATAAGACAAATAAAAATAATGATGAATCCTGTTATTAATAATTATTATTTCAGTATATATTACTTCTAGCTGTTATCACTCCTGTAAGAAACAAAAAGGTGAAACATTAAATTAAATAGCAAATACCTTCAGGAAAAAAAAACATAGACAATAATTCTAGGAAATGATGGCAAATCAGAAAACTGATCCTTCACAATTCAGTTATAATAATCACTTTTCAATTGGAAAGGAAAACACATTAAGCTTGGTTATTTGGCACAGTCAGAGACAAAAAAAATTCTTTCGTCTCTACCCCTTGTCTCTCACTATCCCTTTGTGTGTGAGATATTAAGATCGAAGGGACCATAAGCTGCAAGGTTGAATGTGATTATACTATTCTTATGATCCATCATAAAGGGAAAATTTTATTCCATATGCAGTGAAAAGTTAAATATCCATGAAACCCCATATAAACTGCATCCAAATGAATTGCAGAAATGAAATCAGTATGCAAACAAAATTCCTCAAAAGCACTGGTTCTATGATCAGTAATAAACACAAGTAAAACCAACTTTCCAAAATCAAAACTTGAAAGAAAAACCAACTGAAATGCTCCCTATCAAACTTGGTAGAGAAGAATACTTATTCACATATAATAATCTCCCTTATCATTTCATTCATCCAGTATGCGTTCTGCCCAAATTCAGTTCTTTTATTTTTCACATTTAACATGGGGCTTATTCTGTAATAATCTATTTTAGTTTGATTTAGTCATTTATATTGAAAATAAACCTGAATAGCAGATATACTGATGGCCCCATCCATAACTCCAGGACGAATTCCTAGACCCTGAAACCAAATGACAATACAGATTCACAAATGTAACTTGCAAGTGATGTTCCACACAAAGATTAAAATTTCCCAAATGATAAAAGTACAAAATACCAGATCAAATATGAAATTTGACAAATATGATTATGAAATTATATCTTCAAATTCAGAAAACAAACCAAGCTCAGCACTCCACCCTGTCCTAGAGAAGAACAAAATAATCAACACCTCTGAATTAAACAATAGTTTTAAGGCCAGACCAAAGCAGCCAAGCCATCTGGCCATGCAATTCCACCTGCAAGTTAACACCATCAAAACAACACACAATTATAAGTTTATAACCCAAGAAAAATTGCAAATCATAGATCAAAAGTAACAAAAACAACAACAAAAAAAGGCTTATTGAAGCGCCTGTATATGGAGAGTGGAGACTTGAGTACTAGGGAGAAGGAACAATAAGAGGGTAAATCAAATCCAGCTTTCTATTGAATTCTCTAAGACACCCCCTTTTTTTTTCCTCAGTCTCCCAATTATACTACAATACAAAAGCCAGAGTTGAAACCTCAGCCAGTCAGCATCTGCACAATGATGCTTCTTTCTTTTTTCTTTCTTTTCATCCAAATCCATAATAAAACTCTACTACTGTCCTCCTGAGCCTTGAGAATCATCCTTAGCAAGAGTTTGCTGATGTTGTTGTTGCTGATGCTGATGATGTTGTTGTTGTTGATGCACTCTACCAGGAAACCAAATGACAATACAGATTTATAGATGTAACTTGCGAGTGATGTTCCACACAAAGATTAAAATTTCCCAGATGATAAAAGTACTAAATATCAGATCCAATATGAAATTTGACAAATATGATTATAAAACTATATCTTCAAATTCACAAAACAAACCGATCTCAGCACTCCACCCTGTTTTAGAGAAGAAAAAATAATTAACACACCTCTGAATTAAACAATAGTTTTAAGACCAGATCAAAGCAGCCAAGCCATCTGGCCATGCAATTCCACCTGCAAGTTAACACCATCAAAACAACACACAATTATAAGTTTATAACCCAAGAAAAATTGCAAATCGCATATCAAAAGTAACAAAAACCACAACAAAAAAGGGCTTATTGAAGCGCCTGTATATGGAGACTTGAGTACTGGGGAGAAGGAACAATAAGGGGGTAAACCAAATCCAGCTTTCTATTGAATTCTCTGAGACACCTTTTTTATATGCATGATAAAAAAAGAAAAAAGAAAAAACCTACCTTTGGATCACTGTTGAAGTAACAGAAAGGAATTAAATACTAAGTACCATATTCACCCAAAAAAATAGTAAGCATTATTATCCATGTTAACTATACCTGTGGTGTGCTCCCATCATCAATTCCCTCATATTTGCTTAGACACTCTTGCAATCGAAGAATCTGCAAGACCAAATATTGATGGAGAACTAATTAAATGAAATATAATTAGTGGAATGTCTACACTATAAGTATCATTTATAAGTTATATAATAAACAGTAAATGAGTGCTTCAAATCTTTGTATACCTCTTCACTCAAAAAATGAAGATTTTCACGCTGATATTGCAGCAAAGCCATTTGCTGATCAGAGAGCCTACCATCATAGTACCTATTGCATCAAAGATTTTTCTTCACAATCAAAGAACCCACAGTTTGATTTTGTGTTACTGGCATAATATAATCTTATAAATGGCATGCATAAAGGTAGACCATGATGCATTCAGAAATACTATATATATATATATATAGTAATAGATACTTCGATCATTTTGAAGAAATTTTATGCATATTGGCAAACAGAATTGAAGCTTGATCTTCAAAAAACTCACAAAAGACCCAAATATCTTTGATCCCCTGCAAATGTAAACATATTGAGTATACTCAAATTCAGTGCTTAAGAACAACTTAGTTCAAATAATATTTTATAAGAAAAATTAGAGCACAACAATGTATAAGTTAAGTACCCTTTTTCTTTTCAATTATTTAGGTAACCACAAATCATAATCCACTCACTGCCCTAAAAAAGAAAAAAAAACTCAAAAAGGATTATGAGTAATATAAATAGTGCATCAAATAAAACTGAGTATATGAATCAACATTTTCTTGAAAATCATATTTCCTAAAGGGAACAATAGTGACAACACTGGGAGCCCCTACCTGTTCCAGTGTCAAAATCGGTTCTATTTAACATTGAAACAGACACACACACAAAAGTCAAACACAAAAGAAACACCATAAAAAATGTTCCCGACAGCAAAAAAAGTGAAGCTTGAAATAAGAAAAAGAAAGGGTGATGAATGAAACATACACGGAGACAAATTTAGGAGGAGTGATGAGAGAGGGTTCTCGGTACTTTTCCTTGAGTATTCCCCCAATCACATCAGAATCAGCCACCCATTTGCCATAAAAAAGAACCACCGATGCCAAATCCATTAAAAAAATACAATGGGGTTAAATTAAATTAATGGAGGGACAAAAATCCACATGCAAAAAAGGAGAGCACAAAGCATACTTCATCGAACAAAAAGAGCTTCAACACCTATTAGTTGGTGAGAATCTCACAGAACAAAGGGTAACAGGGGATCAAAACCTCGACCAAAAACACACAAAAAGGAAAACATAACATGCATCAGAACAAAAAGAAAACATGCATGAGAAGAACTTGAAACAAAAAAAACCTCACAGCTTGAAATGGAGAAGCAAGCAAAGAGGAAAAAATGACTTTTTGATTTCCAACGCCAAAATGAAATCAACCAAAATTCCACAGCATAAGAAGTGAAACACAACCATCCATGAACTATTACCTTGACTTCTCATAACAAACTGAAGAATGCAATAAACAAAAGCAAACACCTGTGACAACACAAAAAAACAAAAAACTAACATGCATTTAAGAAACAATACATCAAAACAAAAAAAAGCTCACAGCTTGAAATGGAGAAGCAAGCAAAGAGGAAAAAAGGACTTTTTGGTTTCCAACTCCAAAATGAAATGAACCAAAATGCCATAGCATAAGAAGCGAAACACAACCATCCATGAACTATTACCTTGACTTCTTGTAACAAACTGAAGAACGCAACAAACAAAAGCAAACACCTGTCACAACAAAAAAAACCAAAAACTAACATGCACGTAAGAAACAATACATGAAAACAGCACCCAAAACAAAGGCAAACCTCATATGCATCTGAAAAAATGAAGAACACAAACATCAATAACAGGAATTCAAAAGTTACACATTTATAAGCATTTATAAAATATCAGGAAGTCAAAAGTTACACATTTAAAATCAAAGTTACACATTTATAAAAAAAAAAATGCAACAGCAAAGCCACCATTAACATGCATGTAAGAAAGGATGCATGAAAACAACACTGAAAGAGAAGCCAAAAAAATGAAAAACTAACATGCATGTAAGAAATCATACACAAAAACAGCACCGAAAGAGAAGACAAACTTAGAAACTGGAGCATGAGAGAAAATATGGAAGCGAATTAAAATGAAAATATGTACAAAGTGTCGTAAATTACACACGTAACAACCTAAAGAAGCAAACGATAACAGCTGCACAATCTGGAAAATCAGACACACGTATGAAGCTGGGGAATCGGAAATGAAAGGGCTATAAGACCAAAAAACCAACGAAATAGACAGCTGCCACTGCCTCAGGCACATGCATTTTAGAAATTTCCATATACCATAAGACCAAAAAACCAAGAAAATGGACAGTTGTCGCAGTCTCAGGCATGGGTATTCTAGGAATTTCCATATGCTTCTCTTTTAGTAACAAAAACAACAACAAAAAAGGGCTTATTGAAGTGCCTGTATATGGAGACTTGAGTACTGGGGAGAAGGAACAATAAGGGGGTAAACCAAATCCAGCTTTCTATTGAATTCTCTGAGACACCCTTTTTTTTCCCTCAGAGTCTCGCAATTATACTACAATACAAAAGCCATAGTAGAAACCTAAGCCAGCATCTGCATAATAATGCTTCTTTCTTTTCATCCAAATCCATAATAAAACTCTACTAGTGTCCTCCTGAGCCTTAAGAATCATCTTTAGCAGGAGTTTGCTGATGTTGTTGTTGCTGTTGATGCATTCTACCAGGAAACCTGATACAGAGGATCAATCACTGCAGACTAATACAACAGAGGATCAAGCTACTACAATGGTAGCGACTCAGGAACAGGATGAATATGCAAAGGCAATAGAAGAGAGGGTGCAATTAGTAAATAGGCCCAAGAGAACAGTTATCAAGCCATCTTACCTGAGAGACTATGTATGAGGGGTGAGATGGGAATTTAGCTTTGTATTTCTCCTTGCTTGATGCTTGTCTGGTAGTGGGGGACAAGCCTAACGAATTCTGATTCCCTTGAGCTCAAAATATCCAAATTCTGTTAGAGACACTAGTACAAATAGATATGTAAATAAATCAAGCAAGTTATGAATGAGAATTGTTCCTTTTGAGCTTTTCTTCTTTGGAGGCCCCTGGTTCCTCGAAAACTAGTCTGTATTTTTCCTTTACAACTGCATATCAAAACCAAATGACAATACAGATTTACATATGTAACTTGCAAGTGATGTTCCACACAAAGATTAAAATTTCCCAGATGATAAAAGTACTAAATACCAAATCCAATATGAAATTTGACAAATATGATTATTAAACTATATCTTCAAATTCACAAAACCAACCGATCTCAACACTCCACCCTGTCCTAGAGAAGAACAAAATAATCAATACACCTCTGAATTAAACAATAGTTTTAAGGCGAGACCAAAGCAACCAAGCTTTGGATTATTTTTTATGGGTCATATGATGCTATATAGAATGCAACAACTTGTATCCTTTTTTGTTCCAGTGATAAAATTCAATTTGAATTCTTAGATTTTACTTGCACAGAAAAAAAAGGAGTTTTTTGGAGTTCTCCTAAAATCCAACCTTCATCATGAAAAATTCTTGAGTAAGAATAATGGTAATTTTAGTGGACGGGGGGTTCTTCAGCGATGCTCTTAGGCTTTTTGCAAACTATGCATGTTGTGCTACTCATTAGCAGATCCGTGCTAACCTTTCATAGGCTTGGGCCACATAATAGATAAAAGCTATTTATATACAAATATTTAAAAATATTAAATATATTACATAAAATATAAACCAATAATATCATTAAAAATGACACATTTTAATATGTTAAGCAAATAAGATAATTTCAACCAACCTCAATTAGAATATATATATATAGAGATTAATGTAAATTATCATTTGATTGTAAATTATTTGATACTGTCATTGATTGTAAATTATCATTTGAATTGTAAATAATTTGATACTGTCATTGATTGTAAATTATCATTTGAATTATTTAAAAAATTAATAAATTTATCACATAAATAATAAGTTATAATTACATAATTATATAAATCTTTTTATAATATATATATATATATATATATATATATATATATATATATATATATATATATATATATATATATATATATATATATATATATATATATATATTATAGACACACGCATATTTCAAACTTAACTATTAATTATCCTTGGGGTTGGAGGGTGGAACAAGATTTCGCATCTGGCATCTAACTATATTAAATAAGTCTGCATCAACTTTAACTCTGGACAAAACAAAATTATCCTGGTGACCTAAATTTTCCAAAAAAATGAGCACTCATATTAGCCTCTTTATAAATATGAGAGATAGAAGGGTCTCAATAAGTGGTCGTAACAAAACAGACTTGTAGAAATCTTAATTTCTGGATGATACAAACCGCCACAAGAGAATCCATCTCAATAATAATCCTTTGAAGTGGAAATAGCTATGGGAACACTTAAGGAATCTCGAATAAGACCTCCGCAAAAAGCTTGGTTCGAGGAGGCATAGTAAGAACCATCCATCTTAACTTTAAAAGCTTAAAAGCCCCTGCAGGACGAGGAGGTACTCGTGCTTAATCGCCTACTAACTCTCCATGCACCCATTAGTCTAGTGTAGTATGCGACCAACTAGGGTATGATAACTATGTTGGTGTAGTAGTGCCATAAGGCGTGGATATTTATGCTTTCGACGCTTTGTGTTGTATGTACAATCTATCTCTTGGTGGCGTATCTTTGTTCCATAGTTGGATAGTGGTTGCATAACTTACAAAAAAAGTAACACATTTTTATAAGCAAATTAATGGAGAGTTTTCTTATAAAATGGATCGTAACATTATGTTAGTATAAAGTAATTAATAGTGACACTGGATCGTTACAGGTTGGGAACTTAATTTATGGCAAATAAAACTAGGCTTATTCGGCTCGAGCTCTATCCAATGGGTTAGATTAGGCTAAAAAAATGTAAACAAAAAAAAGGCCTATTAATCTCCATCTGATTAACTATTTTTAATTTTTTCCTAAAATTATATATTTTTTAGTATTTTATACATTAAACATGTTTAATTTATTTTATTTTGTATTTAATTATGGTTGTTGGCCCAACATAGAGTTTGGGGGACTAACCAATTTGTAATGCTAAAGAAATTTGGGTCAACCTATTGACAATATATTTTTAATATATCATAAATCATTACTTAAAAAAAAGGCTTTTAATGATGATTCCAAAAGGTTTTTAAGAACGATCTTGAATTGATGTTAAAATTCTAACAAGTAGGAGTACTCCATCAACTAGTTCAAGCAATTTAAAATTCTGTCAATTGACACTACAAATTAAGGTATCATCAAAATGGCATAATTAAAAGTTAGTAGACCTCTGTAATTTTCTAAATCGTAGTCATTAAATCAGATTTACACTAATAGTATGTTTGGATAGATAAGTTTAACTAATAAAAGTAATTTATCAGAGAATTTAAATTTCTGTAATCTAGAATTCATTGTTTGGATGTTTTTTTGTGAAAGATTTAAATTTTTGGAATTTTAAAACAGAATTTTAAATAACTAAAAATGTGGAATTTCAATTTCCTCCTAAAAGGTGAGAAATTGAAATTCTCTTCTTATAAAAGAATTTTCTAAAACATTCACGTATTTACGTACTAACTTTCATCATTTTTCTACGTGAAAGTTTTCAAAATCCTGTTCTACCCTCACGTCAATGATTCTTTTCTTCAAGAAACATTTCGTGGAACATCGGTCGGGTGTGGTCATAGAGGAACACGTATAACTAGCACATCAATCCTAATTTATCTTCTTTTTTTGCATTCATCTTTTTTCACTTTCACAATTTTAATTTTTTTTATCCAAACATAATTTTGAAAATAAAATAATTTTAATTAAAGTATTTAAAATTATTATAATTTAAAATTTTTCATATTTTTAAATTCTGCCGTTCAAACACACACTAAAAGAATTATAAGAAATTGATCATAGTACCTTGTCCATGTAGCGTTTAAGGAGAATAGGACTTGGGTTTGGGTCCTCCAAATAAGCACCCCACGAGGCTCTTCAATTCCCCTATGGAGGACTTCACTAAAACTAAGGCCCGACGTGGATCCTGGCTTGTCCAATCCTAAAACTACTGTTTTTCTCCAACGCTGTTGGCAAGACATCTTATTTAAACAGCGTTCAATAAGTTTGCATCGGATAAGAGTTTATTATTGAAAATTGGAATCAAACCTGTCTCAATTTGACAGGAATTAAATTCATTTTCTAAAAGTACTAGGAATTTCAAATTAGTTTGGCACAAAAGAAAACTATTACCGGTGCTACTTTTAGTCGATTTTCAAGCTTTGTGCTAGGTTGATCCTTGAAATTATACTGCAGTTATTCATTTAATCACATTATTTTGTCCGCCTATAAACCATAATGCAAGCTTGATCCTTGAGATATATATATAGAGAGAGAATCTTCTTTCACCAATTAATGATGCCATGCCAACACGTCCAAACTTTTTTGGGACTACACTGTAACGGTATGTTTTCTATATACAATTACAATGTATTCCCAGCTAGCTAGGATATGTCTGCAAGTTCTTTAATATTTTATGTTTACATTTTCAAGTTGGTTTTTGTAAACAAAATCTGAGATCAAAATCAAATGGAACTGCCCTTATATCGTGGTTCCTACCTTTGGTGTTGCTGTTGAAACCTAAAAAAAAATCCAAATTTTCATTTCCTAATTTGTGAAAGAATTGAAGCACTTATTGTTTTCCATAATATTTGTCAAGATCAATTATTCTTTAGAACCATTAAATACTAAGAAAATAAGTGGTGATATAGGATGAGGAATATATATAAAGAGAATAAAACTTATTTTAATTAAAGTTAGTTGGTAGTAGTTACATAATCTAATAAAATGATTAAATACAAAAGGATGCATTTTATTTCTCTAGAATTTCTCTATTTTGTAACTTACAAGCTTGTAATGTATGTGTTACAATGTTCTTAAATTTCTATAAAGTTTTTAAGAACAACCTGTCTAGGTAATTTTTTTCAGAAAGACTTTTAACAAAATAAGAAAAGAAAAGTTTTTCATAATTACCTTATACACAACCTAATGATAGAAGCTCTTTCATATTAGTTTTTTTCAAAAGATATTTTTAAATTATGTATAAACTAACATTAACTTATAGATAAGTTTATTTAATTTTTTTTCTTTTTATTTTCCTTTTTTACTAGTACTTCTAAATACATTTATCCAAATAGACCCTTAATATTAATATATATCAACAATACTTACATCCAAATGATCACTTAATCAAGACTTGAAATTATTTTATATAAAATAACCAGATTAATTAACCAATTACGTGCTTGGTTTTCATTTCTAAAATCAATATTAGTAATTATTTAGAAATTTTAAAAAAATTATTCAGTCATAAGTCATAATCTATTATGTATAATAAGTCTATTAACTTTTAAAATAAATATAATAAAGTAATTCAAATAATATGATTTATGATTGAAATGATGTTCATAATAAATGTATAAACATTAAACTCAATTACTAATCAACTTAGATGCTCTCTGCCTAGATTCTCTTCATTGCTTGGGGAAACACTCCTAGTGGACTTCGGTTCCAAAGGCCAGGTAATAATTAGTATAATCGTGTTTTTAATTTTTATTTCTTTAAAGTTGTTGATTACATTAGATTAGCGGATAAAAATTAAAAATATAATATACAAAAACACAAAATACACTTAACCAGTGTCGGATCTTCTTTAATTTCAAGTATGCACCCAAAAAAATTGCACTTTATAGTTAAGTTTTTGCTTTTGATAACATCAATGTTTATGGCTAATTTTAAACATTAACATTACCTTCTCTCTATATATAAAATATTTTGTTTAACAATTGTCTTTAAAATAAATTTTTTTATCCTTCAAACTCATTTTTTCTATAACTTTTATATCTTTATTATATAGGTTTGTTTACGTAATATAACTTAGTCGATAGATTTTTCTTGCGTGTATGAATTTTTCTTGCGTTTTTCATGCAAATTTATTTTATTATTTTTATGATTTTTTTTTGTTGCAAAATTTGCTATGATTTTGGTAAAAATATGACTATTTACAGGCACCATGAAGGAAAGAGTGGGGCTTTTGTTTCTAATTTTGTCATGCAAGAGAGATAACAATTGTTAGATTGGCCTTTTTCTTATCTTTTTGCTTTTAAATATAATTATCATGCTAAGTGAGATTGATATAACGTAATTACAACCTCACACCAAATTTACTGTGCCATAATAAAGTTTACCTGGTTCTTATAGTAATAATATAAATAGTGATGAACCACATACCTTCTAAAACCAAATACCCATACCTGTTTCATATACCTAGTAACTTAGAGATAGAATGCAAGGCTTGTATTATTCGCTCTCCTATATATTTATTTACCAAACATTGGTGGAAATTCTAAGGAGTGACAGGTTCATATTAGCTTTTAATCATCAATGGAAAACTGGAAAAAAGAAAAGGCTGGCACTAACAACCAGTTATTTGTCGATAGGAAAGGAAGCTTGGGCCCAATTGAAGGATGTTGTGGAAAATTAGTGTCTCTTTGATTTCAGAAGCTTTACTTTTTTTTTTTCCAATACTTACAAAAATATCATCTTATCTTTTTACCTCATGTCATGATTTGAGAATGTGTTTTGCTACAAAGTACTGATACTTTAATTTGTTTCATGCATCTATATCTGATACCAATATATTGATATATTTCACTGGTACATATATGTGAAGTGACGAATTCTTTAAAAAAATTATGATAATCAAATATAGTAACATGTAACATAGAAGTAAGTATAATATAGAAATATAAAATGTATTATTTCTTGATGAACCAAATATGAAAATGGTTTTGTTTATAGATAATTTCAAGAAAGAAATGAGATTGATCATTGATAGTACCATTCTTATTTGTGATGAATAGGAAAAAATGATCTACAATTTTTTTATTTTGTTTTTAGTAATGTTTAAGAAGTATGTATGTTCTTCAATTTACCGAATTGCAATTGTATATTTATTATGCTTTTATCAATTCTTACATATCTACATATCTATCATATTTTTAGAATAATCATACCACTATTAATTTATAGGACAGAGGATAAGAGATAAGCTGAAATCATCCAATCCTTCTGAAGTTCACTTGGTACACCTTTTCATCCTTTACATTGTACCCACCGATAAACCTCACAAATGAAAATTCAACTAGTGAGAAAGTGTCAATTTTACGTCAATTAAATTAAAAGTTACATTTAGCACTAGTTTAAATTTGAACTTAGATTCATGAGTAGGTACAGTTTCTCTGGGTCAATCAACCATATCTGAAAAACAAAAGTAAGTTTCCCACGGTCATTTTCACTCTAGCCTCAATAATCTTAAGGATAAATTAAGTTAAAATATAACAACAGTGATATATAACATTTTTCCGGAGAATCATTATATTTAAGTATTTATCAATGTTGTTACTTAATACCTGTATCGTTACTTCTTCGAAACATATATACAAGGTCAATTTCCACGTTGCCTTTGATGATTTGTTAATTATCTGTAGATTCAGTAACATATATACAAGGCCAATTTCCATTTCAGAATGAATTGGATTTAGTAAAACGTAAAAGGAGAAAGACATGAAATGAAACATATCCTTGACAGAAATAGTTTTCTAGTTGGTTAGACTTAGAAGATACCTGTTGATAATCCTTGGTGGCTAAATCCATCTATCGCCAACCCAAATGCCAGGGATGTGGGAAATTTTAGGCCAAATTTGAGGGTGCATCAAGCGGCATCGTTTTTCCAGCAAAGAACATCCCCTCATGGTTAATTTTATTAGAGAGTGCCTTTCTCCAGCCACATTCTCCAGCTTTGGACATGTATCAGTTTGTAATTTTTGCAGGGATGTGAGATGGAGAAGCCCCGTGCAGTCCAACATCTCCAGATTTGACATGTTATATAGCTCTAAAGACGTAAGGGAGGGAGGCAGAAAACCCTCCTTAGGGAAGGACTTGATGCCATCACATCGACCCCTAACACTGAGATGGGTAAGCAAGCCCATGGATGGCCATGCTAGGCCGCTTAGTAGTTTCTCACAATTGACAATCCAAATTGTTCTGGAAACGACTCAATTTCTGGGCAGTTGCATATGACGAGATCTTGTAAATGATTTAATTTACTCATTCCTCTTGGCATCTCTTTTATAGGAGTATTAAATATATCAAGATGACGCAAGTTAACAAGATTGCGCATGTCACTGGGCAACTTAGTCAGGCTTTTGCAATGAGACAACTTCAAAGTTTGCAGATTGTACAAATTACACAATGACTTTGGCAGTGTTTCTATACTTGAATGAGAAAGATCTAAATAGCACAGATGGATCAATTTACCTATTGAATCAGGCATAGAATCCAGACTTTTGAAGTCATGAAATGATAAAACTCTCAAGTACATAAGCTTTGACATTATGATACATTGTGCCTCCTCATTGTTGAATGGAGCAGCTTCAAATTTGATAATGGACAAGAAAGTTCTCAGAAATTTTACTCTACCAACAACATCAGGGTTGTCCAAGAATGAAGAATTGAATTTGGAAAATGACAAATGACGAGTCTTGGTGTTGATCTTTGTTTCTTTCCCAAGTTCTTCTGATCTAAAGTAAAAATCTCAACCGAGTGACGTCGCTAGATCATGCATGAGGTCATGCATCACAAAAAATTTCGGATGAGACCAACGACTTGTATTTGATCGTTGGAAAAATGATCTCGAAACCAAATCATCAAAATACTCATGACCAACCTCTTCTAAAGTCCTACCTTTGCTTGATTTCTTCAAAAGATCTTCGGCCATCCACAACAAGATTAATTCATATTTTTCAAATTCGTAATCTTGTGGATACAAGGAACAATAAACAAAGCACCGTTTTAAATGTGGAGGGAGATAATGATAACTAAGTCTCAGTGCTGGAATAACTTCACACTCACTTTCAGAAAGTTCCCAAATGTCACTATTGAGAATATTATTCCAATCCACGATGTCATGCTTTCTTCTCAACATGCCTCCAAGCGACTGTGCTGCTAAAGGCAGTCCGTTGCACTTTTTAACAATCTCCTTTCCAATTTTTTCTAGTGTTGTTGTGTTCCCGTTCGATTCGGAGGAAAGACACGCATGGTTCGCAAACACTGACCAACAATCTTCATTCGACAATTGGTTTAGATGATAGATGTGAACAGTTTGGACTATAGAGGCTGTTTTTTCACTGCGGGTTGTTAGAAGAATCTTACTTCTCCTAATCCCACGGTTAAATGGTTTCTTAAGAAGTCTCCAGTTAACATAATTCTCTGTCCAAACATCATCCAAGACAATTAAGAATTCTTTATCTTTCAGCTTGTCCATCAATTCAGGATGAAGTAGATTCAGATCATTCAATTTACAAGGCTTTCCAGTAACCGCCTCTGTTATAGTTTTTGTGACCTTCAGAATATCAAGTTCTTGAGAAACACAAACCCATGCCTTAAAGTCAAATATCTCTTCCAAATTCTCATCATTGTACACCAATTGGGCCAAAGTAGTTTTTCCAACCCCACCCATGCCCACAATAGGAACCACAGACACTTCACTACCGTGACTGTTATCCTCCGACAACAACTTGATTATGGCCTCCATATCTTTCTCCCTACCATATATATGAGATCCATCTTCCAGAGATGTTGATGGAGCTTTCCATGACACGTTCTCCACTGCACTCTCTTTCAAATCAAGACTCTCCTTGAGTTTTAAATGAGACTCAAGTGTGACAACTATGTCCTCCAACTTACTACCGATCTTCCTATTGGAAAAGCGAGAAAAAAAGTTTCTTACCTTGTTTTGGGTGGCAGCTTTGGTGAAAACATGGTCGAGTAAGTCATCGGCTTCATAGACAGCATCTTTGAGATCATTGAGCCAGTGTTTGACATTGGTGTTTGTGATCTGTTTCTTCTCGGCATCATCAAGCACAGCTCCAACCACTCTCAGAGTGGTCTCCAACTTTTGAAGCAACTTCTTGCTAAGCTTCTTTCCAAGGATCAAGTCAACAAACTCAGGTGAAGCCAGCCTGTCGAAAAGCACATCAAGGAAAGCAGAGAGAAAGGCACCACCTACCACTGCTGCTGCCATTATCTCAAGAACAAAAGATGATCAGAGTAGAAAGACAAAGGCAAGGAATTGGTTGCTATGAACTGGATTGGTTCTTCGTAAGTCAACTCTCTTCACTTTCAGTCGTTCTTGATAAGGTTTTTTTATTTATTATTTGTATTATTATGGTGGTGGGTGACTTATGACTAGTTTCATTTCTGTTTCCAAACCGTGTGGAGCAGTGGTGTATGTTTTTTTCTTTCATTTCTGAAATTGTTTGCAGGTTTCACAAAACACTGATCCCTTTTCTTTGTGATATGTATGGATGGCTGCAAGGGTACTGTGCGTATTTAAGTTCCTGTCTTTAATGGTCTGTAAGACAAGTTGTGTTAAGGCAGATTGTACATGTGTTTGTATGAACGGTACAAAAGTTGATTTCACAAATCTAATTTATATTTGGATATTTTTATTCCAAAAATAAGTTAGTAGTAAAATTGAAAATAATTTTTTTTTTGTGTAATCCAAAAGTTATCTAAAAATACTTAACTTAGAATTAGTTCTAAATTTAAAATTTAAAATCAATTCCTCAATGTGAAAGTAAATATGCTGTTAAAAAAAGGGTAACCAGTCATTTTCGCCATGGAATATGTAGAACGCTGACAAATTCGTTACAGAAAGATGTAAATTCAAATTTTAGTCATCGAAAGTGAAAAAAGTATGACAAATTCATTCATCTATTAACTTTCATTCGTTACTTTTAATGAAAGAGCAAACATGACACATTCAGGGACGAATTTGTCAGCGCTCACCACATTTAGGGGCAAAAATGATTATTCACCCAAAATATAATTTAATCTTCATCTTTCTCATTTTTCAATCGTTGCAAGCACAGTTGGGAAATCCAGTTTGGCTCAGCTATTTGGACCAATCCAATTGAGACCCAGTGGTCTAGCCGAACCAGTTCCACTATTGGATCGGTCATACAATTGACACGGGAGGACCCAGCCAAACTTGGACAATTAACCACCAGATCCCGGTTGGACCAGCCCGACCTGGCCGATTTTACAAAAAAATAAATAAATAAATCACCTCTATGGTGTTGTTTTGATGTCTTATTATTATCAATTGTTATATTGGATTATGAAGTATGGATGGATTTTTTTTGCTCAAATAATGTTAGTTATATACTTATATATAGATGAATATATAATTTTAAATTTTTATAATATATCAGGTCAAACCAGTCCAATGACTGGTCCAACACCACTGACCCACTCACCAACTATTTTGATTTGGTCAATGATGGAACTGAGTTTAACAACTATAGTTGCAAGTATAACATTACAATAAACACTTAAAAAATAGAAAAACAAAACTTAGTTAAAACAAACATAATGATAAACATAATATTGATTTAAAAGCTTATTATTATGTTTATTCTAAGTTATGTGTGATTTTCTATTTTTTTTAAGTATTTATTATAATGTTATATTTACAACAATTAAAAAAATTAACAGATAAATAAATTTATCATATTTCTTTTACTTTTAAAACTAAAATTTTAATTTGTCTTTTAAAGACAAACTTGTCCAACACTAAAACATAAGAAGAAAATAGTTATTAAAAAATAAAAATGAAAGATCTTTACTCCTGATTCAATGATTCGAGTCTTACTCGCGTGAATCCTGATTCTAAATCTGGAATAGCGATTCCGTCCGATCGACATGTAAGGTACGACCATGAATCAGTAACTGACATGTATCTTATCATTCGTGCAGCTATCATCTGTATATAGAGCACAACACGGGAAGGCGTTGACTGGCTGGTACTACGAATATTCATCCACCACGTGGCACCATATGATTGGATGACCTTGCTACTAGTCATGGGAAGAGCCCGCCTTCTGGTTAGGTGTTGAAGGATGTTTGGCATAGCATCATTTTCATTGTCCCTAATTCCCACCAATCTCACACCCAAAAGATTTTGTCACTTTGTAACAAGGGAGCTGTTACTAAGATTTAATAAATGACCAAAAAGTTTGAATGATAAACTATACAGTATTTTTAACAATTTTAATATACTATTATTATATTTTTATTTAATATTTAAAAATATTTCTATAATTTAAACCCATGCATTAAGTATAAAGTAATTTTATATTATTATTCACTCATATATCATCATTAATATAATTTTAAAGATAATTATTATAGTTATTATAGATGATAAAATAATATTGAATGAAGTTTTAAATTTGATTTACACTTTTATTATATAACTTATTTTTTCTATTTATTAACAAGACATTACTTTTATAGCACCATTTGTTGTCCTATTTCTCACTCCTACATCTAAGTTAACTTTGTTTTTTCTTCCTTGAATGTTTTGTCACATTGTAACAAGTGGAATTGTAAAGATTTTTAAAAAAGCAAATTATTTGAATGAAATTAAATTTCAAACAATTTTAATATTCTAATATTATATTTTTATTTAATATTTTTAAGTTTTAAGTTTTCTTAGTATTTAAGAATATTTATTAACAAGACCTTTTATGGCTATTTTTTTTAGTAATGAAAATTTTGCATTTTATTTCACTCACTATAATAATAATGATGACGATTGAGTTATGTTCAAGTAAAGCGATTGTATGCATGAGTGTAAATTAACTTATTTAGTTGACCAGACTTTTCTTATAATTCACAAAGATTGTTACAAAAATTCAATGTATCTAATTTAAGTATATTAATGCATTAAAATCTATTTATATATGTATATATAAGATATATTTGTTAAATTCTTAATTGAAATTGTAAGAAAGATGAAGAAAAAATCAACCAGCTGGCAAAAATCAAATCAAATTCAGATTCTATCATTCATGAGGGAAATCTTGCCCAATCATATTATTGAGACCTTACGTGATTTTATTTGTGTGAAAGATTTTGATAGAATTTTACTTATTCAATACTACTATAAAATGGATAGTACAAAATTTCGAAACAATATAGAGTATACCGATATTCCTTTTTATGACTTTACATTTCTTAATTTCTAATGTTATACAAAGTTTTTATCCTACAAAAAGTAGATCATCAAATGTATTTTTATTGGAATTAAGAATTTTTTTTATTATGAAAATCTCCCTTATTAAAAGTAACAAATTAAATATTTTACTCTATTATTTTTATAAATACTAGTCAATGCTTAAAGAACATTTAATAAAAAAATTATTATTTTGAATACATAAAGATAAAGAATATACCATACTATAATATTTGGTCTTTAAAATGATTAAACACATGCTTGAGACAACATTTTTATATGCTAACAATGTGGGTTTGAGAAACAGCTTAGAAGTTAGAACTAGAAGGTGTTAGAATATTCTCTAATGCTCTTATTTATTAAACTTGACATCAACTTCTGTCTTTTCTTCCTCCTTCTTAGTTATAACGCCTCTATGATCATCATTCCTCTCATTGCACCATAAAGCAAAGAACACAAAGAGAGAGAGGTCTTCTCAAACCATCTTGCAGGTAAATTGAGATTTAGCCATTTCAATTTTCCTCAATATTTTTCTGAGTTATTATTATTTTTATCTTCATTCTTATTTGAAAATTTTGAAATCTGGATTCATTTTTGCCTTCAAGGTTTTTAAACTTTTCGATTTTATTATTGTGGGTTTTAAAGTGGTTTTTTCTTTCTAAATTGTCTCTTTTTCTCTTTGTTTGTTTCATGAGAAACATCCGTCATCATGGTGTAGGGGATTTAAATTTTATGCTTCTGAGTTATTTGTAATCTATTAGCGTGTTTGATTTCACATCATCGACGTGATCATTCTCTGGGAATGTGATTTCATGAAGCTACTAGTTATAGCTTCTACATATCTCAAGACATGATTTTTTATTTCTCAAACTGATTTCCAACACGCTATATATTTCATGTGAAAGAAAAGACACATAAATTATTATAAAATGTGTAATGTTTGTTAAACTTGGTTTTTGTGTAGCATGAGAAGATCTAAGTGCGCGTTCGGTCAATTTTTAAAAATAATAACATTTTTAAAAATAAACAGTAAAAAATTATGATATTTTAAAACCAAATTCTGGTATAGGTGGATGGTTGTTGTTTTCATGAGTTAAGCTCTCTCTTGGTGAGAGGGGTGTTTGTGTTTATTTGCCTTTTTCTCTTAACGGCAAATTTGTAAATTTTTTCCTTTTGTTTTTCATCTGGAAAATTTTAATTTGTTGCCAATATGTATTGACAATAACTTAGTGCATGTGACCCAAGCATGAAAATTGGTAGATAGACTGCCAAAGTTAGGTAACCATTGTAATGGAAAGTGGAACCACATGCATCTGAAAAAAGGTGCCAACTCAGTTATATTTTTACTTGCCTATTTGAAACCTTACTGAATTTTCGTTTTCTTCTCGAGTTTCATTAAACTCTCCCAACTTTAGAAGATTAATTTGGGCAGATGAGTGTGAATGACTTGATTTGTCTATGTAATTCAAAACAGAATGCAGGTCTCACTTGTTTGCATGTTCCTTTTTTATGAATCTCAAGTTCATTATTGATGTATTTTGTTGTATTAGTGTGCTTTCTGCCATCTGCTGATTGATTGTTTGATTAAATTTTATTTCTTCTGCGTAATGTGTGGCCATATTTGGTTTCCATTTATTCTTGATTTTTGACAATCTTACATTTCTGTCATACTTGTTTAGTCTTCTTTTGTTCTTCTTGGTCATGAATCGTTTATTTTTAAGAACTCTATAAACGAGTAGACTACCTGAGAAATGTAATTGATGTGCTAAATACTTTGTTTTTTAATCTAGTCCTGTTTAAATATGATCAAAACTCACCTAATGCCTTATGGTTTTGGGATTGTTAAAGTAAATAGTCAAATATTTACTTAAATTCGTGTTAGTTTATATTTCAACCGGATTTTTTATAATCAAATATGAAATCAAACACAGATCATTAAAGTTGTCATAAAGATATGTTATTCTATAAAGATCTAATAGTGAATCATGATTTTATAAACCGTTAAAATAATTAATAGTAATTTGTGTTTTTTAATCAAGTGGTAAAAGATTTAAATATTTATTAATTCTTACACATAGAATTAATTTTGTTAGGAGAAAAATAAAAAAAATGAGATTAAAAAATTATTAAGCCAAAAAAAAATGTTGAACAAATCAAAAGAGAAAGAATTAAAGAAAGGACACATGCTAATTGATCCCTAAAAATATAATATTATTGAATTCAAGATTTGAATATCCTTATATGTACCTCAAAGATGTGTGTAAAAAGAAAAGTGTGATTTTTTATTAAATAAAATCAATAATATAAATAATAGATACTAATAAAATAAATTTAAGTCAAGCAAATGAAAAGATTTTATTATATTTAAAAAATATTTTTTCTCCTATCATATTTAATAAATATAATTTCTATAAAATATAATTTTTATTTTAAATCAACAGGTATAAATTTTTATCAATAGTTAAAATAGATTTAAGTGAACTTCCAGAAAAACTTTTTTATTTGTTTGTTTAAGTGTTAAAGATATTTATCCTCTAACTTATTTTTTCTCATCACAATTGTTTTTCTCTTTTTACTACCAAACAAAACCTTACAAGAATATTGGATTTTTTTACACCAGTGCACTTGTTCTCTCCTTATTCTTTTTCCAAAATACACCTGCCTCAAAATTGTTTCCTAAACAACACTCCTTTTTAGTTTGCAGAGAGAAGTCGGGGTTAGGGAACCCACCTTCTCTTTGCTCCTATTATTTTTTAATTTTAAAAAATTATTAAATTCTTTTTTTTATATTTTTTAAAAATAATTTACTTGTTTTTTAAATATTATTTGCAGATAAAAATATAACTAAATTTTTTAATATTATTATTTTGTTTTTTAAATAATAAGAATATTTTTTGTTTAATTATTTATTAATAGTTTGAAAATAATTAATTAATAATCTTAAAATAAATTTAAAAAACAAAGTGATTAAAAAAATAGATTGATTAAAAACACAATAAATATATGATTATCACATCTTAATTATATTATATTAAGAAATTAAAATACTCAAATAACATAAAATACTAAAAATTAAAGAGACAAACATCATAAATGAAACATATAATAAAACAAAAATAACATAATGGACTAACAATAATAATTGAAACATGAAAATAATGAAAGCATAAATAACTAACACATCAATCATCCCCATTACCAACCTCATTTGATTATTAATCCTTGGTAAGGAGACATGTTACAACCTATTATAGTTTTTTACCAAACAACTATGGTATTCATACTAGAAAAAAAAATGTGAAAATTTTCGATAATAAAGACATAACAGAAAAAATTATTCCAATATATCTTCATCTTCAGATTTTTCTTAGATAAATATTATTGTTCATGTATTTTATTTATGATGTAATGTATTCTAGTATAAATAAATTGTTAAAAAAATATATAACTATTTTTTATACATTTGTTTTAAAAAAAATACTATAAACAAAAAAATTCATTTATTAATAATTAATTTATTTTTAATGTAAAAATAATAATTAAAAAATAAAGGAATTAATTTTTCTTTTAAAAAATAACAAAAAGTTAAATATTATTATTATGGTGGTGCGTGACTTATCATGTTGGTCTGGATGCTAATATAGTAAAGAATATTGTGAATAATAATAATAATAATAATAATAATAATAATAATAATATAGAGGGAGTGATTAAAGTAATTCCTTTGAAATGGTGGTCATCAAAATTATCATTCAATTCAACTCTATTTTTATATGTTGTATATATATTGTAATTATTTGATGTATATTTTCATGAAATTTCTTAGTTTATGATCCTTCATATCTTATCTATTGAAAAATGCTATTATTAGTTAAGTAAAAAATATTTAGTGAGATTATCTCAAACAATAATAGTAAAATGAGAGAAAAAAAAAATTTAAGTCAAGAAAAAAATGGTGAGCAAATGAAAAGGTTTTATTATATTTAAAAAAATATTTTTTCTATTATCATATTTAATAAATATAATTTCTATAAATATATTTGTATTTTAAATCAATGACTATTTTGAAGTATAAGTTTTTATCCATAGTTGAAATGGATTTAAGTGAACTTCATATTAATGATTATTATGTCGTTAAAATCTCGATCTAACAACTCAAAAAATTTCAAATTTTCTTTACATATAATATAAATAGATATAACTCTAATAATAATAAAAAATTATATATTTGTTAAAGTCTTGAAGATATTTATCCTCTAACTTATTTTTTCTCCTCACAATTATTTTTATCTTTTGTACTACCAAACAAAACCTTACAAGAGTACTTGCTTAGTAGGGGTGAGAATAGTTCAGGCCGACCTACATGGGCCTACGACCTGACCTACATAAAGTCTTGCCTATTTAATTAAAATGTTAGGTTAAGACCTTTTTAAAAGCCTATTAGATTAAATAGACCAGACTTAGGCTTATTAAAAAACCTTATAAGCCTGATAGGCCGACCTATATATATATAATTTTTTGGATACCAATATATAATATTATTTTTTGGATACAATTAATTTTTTTGTTTGAAACTATCAGACTTTGATTACACTCCATAACTTCTATTCCTGTAATCAAGGACTTTAATTACAATTTAGGTGTGAGTCATGTGTCCTTTTATATTCCTCATTATTTTGATTGACTTTCTTTTTTCTTTAACTTTTCTATTATGTTCCTACTCCATAAAATATTAAATATTTATTGTGAAGAAGACTTTTAAAAAGACTATCAAGCCAGACCAGACTTTTAAAAAGGTCAGGCTGAACCAAAATAAAAGCCTTTGATAGGCTATAGGCCAGGCTCAGGCCTCAAAAGATTCATCGTAGGTTAGACTCTGGCCTTTCAAAGCCTGGTCTGACCTATTCCCACCCCTATTGCTTAGTAGAATCCAGCTAAGTATCATCTCTTCTCCTAAATATTTGTTAGAGTCTTGTTAATAAAACAAATCTTTTTTTAATTTTTTAATCAATACTCTTAAAACAAAGATCAAACACACTTTCTAAAAGTATTCCATTTTATTTATTTTATGAATAAGGAGTATTAAAGTGTATTTCACTAAATAAAATAAAAAAATGAAATACAGTACATTTTTTAATCAGATGAAGTAAAAGAAGTGAAATATATATATAATTTTCATAAATGTAGTAATAAAATGAATGAAAAAAAGGCAAATAGTCATTTTCATCCCTGAATATGTAGAGCACTAGCAAATCCGTCGTGGAAAGATGAAAATTCAAATTTTAGTCATCGAAAGTGAAAAAGTGCGACAAATTCATTCATCTATTAACTTTCATCTGTTATCTTTAATAAAAGAGCCTACATGACACCTTTAGGGACAAATTTGTTAGCGCTCAACACATTCAAGTGTGAAAATGATTATTTATCCAAAATATAATTTAATCTTTATCTTTCTCCTTTTTTAATCATTGCAAGCACAATTGCGAAATCCGTTTTGACTCAATCGTTCAGAACGATCCAACAGAGACTCGGTGGTCTAACCGAACTAGTTCCACTATTGGATCAGTCATGCAATTGACATGGGATGATCTATCCAAACTCTGACATTTAGCCACCAGATCCCGATTGCACCGGTCCGACCTGATCAGTTTTACACACAAAAAGGGACCATCTCTACGACATCATTTTGATATCTAATTATTATAAATTGTTATCTTGGATTTTGAAGTATGGATGAATTTTTTTTACTCAAATAATGTTAGTTGTATACTTATATATAATATATACATATATAATTTTGAATTTTTGTAATATATTAAGTCAAACCAGTCCAATGGTTAATCTATCAGTTGGACCACTGTCCATTCATCAACTATTTTAATTGGATCAATGACCGAACCAGGTTTCACAACTATGATTGCAATCATAACATTACAAAAAATACTTAAAAAATAAAATAAAAAACAAACACAATAATAAAGATAATATTGATTAAAAAATTTATTATTACATTTGTTCTAACTTAGGTTTGTTTTTTTAAATATTTCTTGTAATATTATGTTTACAGCGATTAAAAAGGATAAAAGAATTAACAGAAATTTATCATATTTTTTTCACTTTTAAAATTAAAATTTTAATTTTTATCTTTTAAAGATAAACTTGTAAGCATGAGAAAAGAAAATAGTTATTAAAAAATAAAAATGAAAGACCTTTACTCATTCAATGATTCGAGTTGGACCCGCGTGAACTCAGGATTCTGAATCTGTAACAGCGATCTCCATCTGATCCACATGTAAGGTACGACCACGAATCAGTAACAAACACGTGTCTCATCATTCGTGCAGATGCCATTTGTATATAAAGCACAACACGAGAAGACGCTAACTGGCTGGTACTGCAAATATTCATCCACCACGTGGTGCCATATGATCAGATGACCTTGCTACTAGTCACGGGAAGAGCCCGCCTTGTGGTTAGGTGTTGAAGGATGTTTGGCGGCAAATTAACCAAATAGGGTCACTTTTACAAAAATTTATCAAATAGGGTCTGTTTTAAAACTATTGACGAGGGGGGTCTGTTTTTTAATGGATGTCGCCATTGAAGTTGGCGATACAGCTGAGTCGCCATTGGCACTGGCAAGATAGTGCTGACGTGGAGGTGTTTCGCCATTGGCATTGGCGAAACACGTAACGTGGAGGTGGGTCTAGCCAGCAGCACTGGCGAAACAGGTGAGGCTAGGGCAGCTAGGTCTGGTGTTGTAGAGTAGGGGTGTAGTGGTTCAAGATGGTTTCACTAACATGGCTGACGAGTTTGTTTTGAAAGTATCTCGCCATTGTTGCTGGCGAGAAAGGTGCCTACGTGACGCGCATGCATGCAAACTGAAAGTAGAAGCATATAAGAAGCAGGCTTTTCCAGAAACCTTTTCTGAAAGGGTTTCGCAAGTGGGAGTGGCGGAATAAGCTTCTCCCCTATAAAACGATCATACACGAATGAATGGAAACATCTGCGTATTCTGGTGAATTTCCTAGTGCTTGGGTGCTTGTTACGCTTGTGCTGGTGGTGAAAAGCATGAGTTGGGTATTCTCTTCTTGCTTTCTCAAACTTGGTAAATAGTTAATATTTGTTGTGTTAATTTTTTTTTTCTGTTGCTTGATAATTAAATTATTTGTTTTAGTTTTAGGTATTATAAAGTTTGTATGCTATATTTGTTTTAGGTATTAATATTATTTGTTTTAGATTAATATTTTTTTTAGGTATTCTAAGATTATTAAAATATATGGTATGTTAGTTTGTATTAATTTGGTATATAAGTTGTTTAATTTTTTTTTGTTATTAAAATATATGTTATTTATTTAAATTTGTGTTTGGTGTTGTTATGTTACACTTTGGTGGTGACAAAAAGCTTGTGAGTTGCATGTTCTCCCGCCCATATTTGGTTTTTTCAAACTTGGAACGTAGTTAAAAACAATTTTGTTCTATTTTTTCTGTTGGTCATAATTAAATTATTTGTTTTAGTTTTAGGTATGATAAAGTTTGGATGTTATATTTATTTTAGGTATTCTAAGTTATTATTCAAATATATGGTATGTTAGTTTGTATGAATTTGGTATATATATTGTTTAAATTTTTCTTTTGTTATTTTAAGTTATTTTGGGTATTCTAATAACAAAAAACCTCTTTACTGAAACTTCAAATTAAAACTTTATTCTAATAAAAAATTAATTACTTCAAATAAATATCATGCCAGAAACTTAAAAAACTTGTACGCTTTCAAAGTAGAAATTTTAAAGGCACATCAAACCATCAACGAAGTTGCTATTATAAATAATTAATCTTAAAAATAATAACTTCAAAATAAATAAATCTAATTAAAAAAATACTACACTCAAACTTTAGATTAAAAATTTATTCTAACAAAAAATTAATTATATGATGCAGAAACTTAAAAAACTTGAACGCTTTGAAAGTAAAAAATTTAAAGGCAGAATGGAAACCTTTGAAAGTAGACATTTTAAAGGCAGAACAAATCATTAAAGAAGTTGCTATTATAAATAATTAATCTTAACATTAATAACTACAAAATAAACAAATCTAATTACAAAAAATACTCGAAACTCAAATTTTATTCCAGACTCAAAATAATTACTTCAAATAAATAAAAAAATGCCAAAGAAATTAATAAATAAATATGATGCCAGTTGAAACTCAAATTTTATTCCAAACTCAAAATAATTACTTCAAATAAATAAAAACGATGCCAAAGAAGAGAAATTACTGATTGAGAGAAACTTTAAAAACACTTAGAACACTCAGAAATTTTTAAAGGCACAAAGTATCAACACGAAGTTGCTATTTAAAGGGCACAACACACCTATTTTGTCAATACCATTGGCGATATATGCTCTTTGTTTTTCCAACACTGGTTGCGAAACCAGCTTAGCTTGAACCCTATTGCCCTACTGCTATCCTGTGCCCTTTGCACCTTGCATGTGCCCTCTGCACCGAAATCTCCAGTCAAAGTGGCGAAAACTGTGCCAGCTATCTCGCCGGTGACACTGGTGGAGCAGCCACGTGTCCAGTGCAGGCGTATTTCGCCATGCATGCTGACGATATACATGCATGCATGGCTGAATCTACGTAAAAAAGAAACCCCCTTGAAAATAGTTTTAAAACAAACCAATTTTGGGAATTAGTTTGTAAAACTAACCCCATTAGGTCAATTTACCGATGTTTGGCATGCCATCATTTTCATTGTCCCTAATTCTCACCAATCTCATACCCAAAAGATTTTGTCACTTTGTAACAAGGGAGCTGTTACTAAGATTTAATAAAGGACCAAAAGTTTGAACGATAAACTATACAGTATTTTTAACAATTTTAATATACTATTATTATATTTTTATTTAATATTTAAGAATATTTCTATAATTTAAACTCATGCATTAAGTATAAATTAATTTTATATTATCATTCACTCATAAATCATCATTAATATAATTTTTAAGATAATTATCATAATTATTATAGATGATAAAATATTATTGAATGAAATTTTAAATTTGTTTTACAATTTTATTATATAACTTATTTTTTCTATTTATTAACAATATATTAATTTTATAGCGTCATTTGTTGTCCTATTTCTCACTCTGACATCTAAGTTAACTTTATTTTTTCTTCCTTGAATGTTTTGTCACATTGGAACAAGTGAAATTGTTAAGATTTTTAAAAAAGCAAATTGTTTGAATAATAAATTAAATTTCAAACAATTTTAATATACTAATATTATATTTTTATTTAATATTTTTAAGTTTTCTTAGTATTTAAGAATATTTATTAACAAGACCTCTTATAGCTATTTTTTTATGGAATGACTATTTTTTTTTAGTAATGAGAATTTTGCATTTCTATTAACTCTCTATAATAATAATGATGACGATTGAGTTAAGTTCAAGTGAAGCGATTGTATGCATGAGTGTAAATTAGCTTATTTAGTTGACCAGACTTTCCTTATAATTCACAAAGGTTGTTACAGAAATTCAATGTATCTAATTTAAGTATATTAATGCATTAAACTCTATTTATATATATATATATATATATATATATATATATATATATATATATATATATAAAAGATATATTTGTTAAATTCTTAATTGAAATTGTAAGAAAGATGAAGAAAAAATCAACCAGCAAGCAAGAATCAAATAAAATTCAGATTCTATCATTCATGAGGGAAATCTTGCCCAATCATAATATTGAGATTTCACCTGATTTTATTTATGTAAAAGATTTTGATAGAATTTTACTTATTCAATACTACTACAAAGTGGATAGTAAAAAACTTAGAAACAATATAGAGTATATCAATATTCCTTTTTATGACTTTACATTTCTTAATTTCTAATGTTATACAAAGTTTTTATACTACAAAAAATAGATCATCAAATGTATTTTATTGAAATTCAGAATTTTTTTTTATTATGAAAATCTCCCTTATTAAATGTAACAAATATTTCTTAATGTTTATTAAACTTGATTTTTGTGTAGCATGAGAAGATCTAAGTGCACCTTTGGTCAATTTTTACAAATAATAACATGTTTAAAAATAAACAGTACAAAATTATGATATTTTAAAACCAAATTCTGGTATAGGTGGATGGTTGTTATTTTCTCGAGTTAAGCTCTCTCTTGGTGAGAGGGGTGTTTGTGTTTATTTGCCTTTTTCTCTTAACGGCAAATTTGTAAATTTTTTCCTTTTTTTTCATCTGGAAAATTTTAATTTGTTGCCAATATGTATTGACAATAACTTAGTGCATGTGACCCAAGCATGAAAATTGGTAGATAGACTGCCAAACGGTAACGATTGTAATGGAAAGTGGAACCACATGCATCTGAAAAAGGTGGCAACTCAGTTATATTTATACTTGCTTATTTGAAACCTTACTGAATTTTCATTTTCTTCTCGAGTGTCATTAAACTCTCCCAACTTTAGAAGATTAATTTGGGCAGATGAGTGTGAATGACTTGATTTGTCTATGTAATTCAAAACAGAATGCAGCTCTTCAACAAGGTATCCAAAGGAAAGCTCAAGCAGGATGATGCTAGGAGATATTTTCAGCAATTGATCAGCGCTGTTGACTACTAATCTGATAAACAGAAGGGGTTATGATGGAGCCAAAGCTGATATATGGTCATGTGGGGTGATCTTGTATGTTCTATTGGCAGGGGAGAGTTCAAATTTCCTAACTGGATTGCACAAAGACAAGGATATCAATGGATGCATTATTTGTGAAAAAATTATTTTAGTATGTGTAAAAATCTCATATCACTTTAAACTTTAAAGTTAAGACCAAGAGAAATATATAAATATTTGATTTCTCAACCTACCAAAGACTTTATTTAATAATAACAAAATCATGACAGAAATTTAAATCGAAAAGTATCTCAAATATAGTCTATACATATCAAAGAATTTGACGTCGGAATAAAAATATAAAACTCAAATAGCCTTTTTTGATAGAGAAACTCAAATACTAATTTAAAAGTGTATTTCAATTTACTCCCTTCTAAACGCAATTACGAATAAATTTAACTAAGCCCAAATCTTTACAGTTAATTTTATTTTTCAGCTTAAAAACATAACGCATAAATTAGAAATATGATTAATTGTTTTATTCGTATTAAAATTATTTTAATTTTAATATAATATTTGATATTACTTTTCTTATATTTATTATAAATTAAAAATATTTAAAAATTAAAGTAATAAAATAATGTCATAATAGAAATAAAATAATTAATACTATAAAAAGAATGCATTATTATTAGTAAATCTTTTATCATTATAAAATGAAAGACATGTATTAAATAAATTTAATAACGATATAAGACATCTAATTTCTTGAGGTTAGCTAAGTGGAATCGGATATAGTCTTGTATCTAACTAATTCAAGGTTTAAGTTTATATATTAAAGATAAAATAAGAAGAAAATATAAAATGTTAGAAATTAGTATTTTTAAAAATATTAATTTAAGTAAAGTTTTAAAAAATGCTAAAAATTATTGAAAAAACTTGTTTATCAAATAGTTAAATAAGTTTTATAGCTACTAAAGAAAGTCAGAAGTCATTTGAAATGTAACAGAACATTTCTTTACGAATCTAACTAGATTTTAAACTTGTGCATTGTACCAATAATGATTGACACAAGTAGTAATGACCTGTATTTCTTAACTAAATGGTCTAGAGTTTGAATATTAGTAATGACTTGTATTGACTCAGAGAGAAGGGGAGTGGCGGATACAAGCCAGATCTTGAGAATGGTAATTAGGAAAAAACAAACCCAGACCCCCTCCCATTCCTAAGGAAGAACTTATTCTCAGCCTCTACACTCTCCTTACAAGCTATCCATTCCATTATGCCAACCTATGTTCCTTTTCCACTTCAGCTAGTGCAACTTGTACGGCTGATTCTTTCTTTTGTCATACACAAGCAGGTCTTGTTTTTGAGGCCCATTTGTCCTTTCTTTTTCTATTCCCCTCCCCCTCTTTTCCTTATCCTTTTATATACCTTCATTATGGACCTATCAAGTTTTAACGAGGAAAATTCCAAAAACATTTCTAACCCAAATCTCCTAATTCACATGATGTCAAATCAGAAACAAACTAAATAAATAAGAAAATGTGATTAAAAATAATATATAACACTACAGAGAAAAAAAATCAGAAAATTATTTTTCCATGCATACTATAAAGAGATTACAAAGTCAGAAAATATATATTTTCATGGGAGAAATGTTCATGTGAACACAATAATTACCTTGACTCCGTAGAGTGATATTTTGTTGCATATCATTGCTGCAACTTTTTCAAGAGAATGACTTGAGTATTTCCCACCTCTAGCTTCTTCTTCAATTTTATTTGCAGAACTTTTGGAATTTGAATCAGTGGGAACTTGGGAAGACTGGAAAAGCCAAAAACGGCCCCACAAGTGATAGCGTAGCAAAGGAACCAGTTGCAGAAACAGAGGATGAGAATGCAGCAAGCAAGCAACAGAAGCAAGGGTGCAATTAGAAAACAAGACCAAGAGAGCAATTACAAGGCCCACTTACCTCAAGGATTGCAAGCAGGTGCACCATATCTCGAAGCAATGGCGGACCTACAGCCATCTGAGGGTGTGCACTTGCACCCCCTCATTTTTTAAAATTCACCAAATTTGTAAATAAAATCTTATATTTTTATAGTTTATTTCATCTATATTTATATAATTGAACCCATTAATTTTATTTTTTATAATTTGTACCAACTGACTTAGGGTGGATCCGCCACTGTACTGGAAGAATGATGCTGGTCGTGTAGGGGTAGACAAACTTAACCATTTCCTGATATTCTGTAGCACAAAAAGACAAATTTGATTATTGAGAAATCAGTATAAATAATACTATGTAATAACAACATCAATCAATGGAATATACAATTGTTCCTTCCCTTATTCTTTTCTCACTGGAGGCCCTGGTCCTCGAAAACCAACTTTTATCTTTTTCCCTATCAACAAGTATATAGCATATATAATTATGTATGATAATTTTAAGAAAAGAATGGTAAAATACAAAAAAAAAAAAAGATCATAGCTGCACTTCCAGAAGTATCTTATGGAATCTAGATTACCGAGGAAGAGAAATTAAAAACTTGAAAGAAGAATTAAAATGATATTAAAATCCTCATTATTCTATTAAAAACAACAATAAAATAAAGAAATTCTAATCATTCTTAGTTAAATTTGACTATCAATTAAACACAATTTTCATAGTTATCAAGTAGTAGAAGTTTTTGTTGGAAAAGTGTTAAGAGTGGTAGTGACATTAAATATCGTTGCAAAACTTTTCGCAACAGATGATATTACAGTGGACTGCAGCAACAATTTTCTCGCTTGCAAAAGTAAGGGATTAACAAATTGTTTATGGTACGACAGTTAGTCATCATGAAGGGACAACTATCATAAACTTAATTGCATGACAACATTTGCTGGATATGATTGAACATTTTGATACAACATAAAGACCTCGACTTGTAAAAATTGAAGGGGGCGTGCTTCAAGCACGAATAAAAAGCTCTCATTCTGACCTAAGGAGACATGTTATACAATACACTTCACGTGAGTGTTCTAAATTGAATTAGCCTCCATTTTGAGGAAGCTTTTTTCCGAAACATGTTTGTTGTCTTTGTATTGTTCTTTAGAATTAAAGTCTATTATGCCAGTAGTGCATATAGTTTGTCTCAAGTAAATCATTAAAGATTGAACTCGTTTCATAGTATATTAATTTGATAGTTATGTTTCTTAAGTGAGAAAATATTGAGATTCTTAGAGCATCTTTGGTTAAAGAATCCATTTTTGGATTCTTGGATTATTTTTTATGGGTCATATGATGCTATATAGAATGCAACAACTTCTATCATTTTTTGCTCCAATGATAAAATTCAATTTGAATTCTTAGATTTTACTTGCACAAAAAAAGGAATTTTAGGAGTTCTCCTAAAATCCAACCTTCATCATGAAATACTCTTGAATAAGAATAATGGTAGTTTTAGTGCACAGGGATTGTTGAGCTCAATCAAGAACCCCATTAAAGATGCTCTTAGGCTTTTGGCAAACTATACATGTTGTGCTACTCATTAGCATATCCGTGCTAACCTTTCATAGGCTTGGGTGACATAATAGATAAAAGCTATTTATATACAAATTAATATTAAATATATTACATAAAATATAGACCAATAATATCATTAAAAATGACACATTTTAATATGTTAAGTGAATAAGATAATTTCAACCAACCTTGATTAGAATATATATATATATATATATATATATATATATATATATATATATATAGAGAGAGAGAGAGAGAGAGAGAGAGAGAGAGAGAGAGATGTTTATTCATTGATGATATAAAATAATTTGACACGGTCATCTGATTATAAATTATCATTTGAATTATTTAAAAATTAATAAATTTATCACATAAATAATATGTTATAATTAGATAATTGTATAAAAAAATTATAATATATATATAGATAGACACACACATACTATTTCACACTTAACTATTAATTATTCTTGGGGTTAGAGGGTGGAACAAGATTTGGCATCTCACATCTATTCAGGAAATTATAACTATTCAGGAAATTAAATAAATAATTAAAATATGTTCAAGTCGGTAAATAATACAAACAAGTATACCTAGCTACAAGTTCGTAAAGTCAACAGGATAGAAATGGAGTTCCAAGAAACTTCCTTTTTAACATTACGTTTAACCTGACTCTATATATTATAAAGAGAGGTTTATTTCTTCATCTTGTTTTCATCCTTGTGGGTGTGTGTTTCTGTTGTGAATATCATGGCACTACTAATAGAAGCAACAGTGGGAGCTGTGTTCAACGAGTTGTTGGGAACCGTTTTGGAATTTAAAAACAAAACGGTTTGTATCAATAATAATAATTAGTTTTCAATTCCTTTAATTATTTAGCCGTGCAAATATGTGCAAATCTGTTATTTCCAATTCTGATTTGTTGAGAATTATTAGGAGATTGGTAGCTTGATTCACTACATATTAGGGCTGTTCACTTGTATATATATCACTATAAACTAATATCAAATTTATCAATAAAAGTTACAAACTTATTCCTCTATATGGTATCAGCCTAAACGATCCACCCATTCCCTATTTCTTCAATTAAGGACGTCGTTCCCCACCCTTGCCTCCCATGGCCGACAACAACTCCTTCATTCCCAACCCCCATGAGCCATCCAAACCCCTTGCTTGCATCACTTTCACCAATGTCACCAAACTTCTTCCCAACAATTATCCTAATTGGAAACAACAAGTTGAAGCTCTCCTTGATGGCTATGATCTCCTCCAATATCCAGATGGATCTTTTCCTGCGCCGTCAGAAACGATCCTCACCGCTCCAACATCTTCGACGCCGACTCCGTCGAAAACGACCCCCACCACTGCATCACTTCCGGTAACAACTCAGAATCCTGCTTACCAAACCTAGCGTCGACAGGACCGCCTTATATATGGTGCTCTCCTCACCACTCTCTCTAATGAAGTGGCCTCCCTGGTGTCTCAAACCAAGACCTCGCATGATCTCTGGATCCTTCTCAAAAACACCTATGCCAAAGCATCTCGCAGCCATCTCAAGCAGTTAAAGGAACGTCTCCGTACGGCTTCCAAAGGTACCCAATCCATCACTACCTATATGCATCACCTAAAGCAAACTGCAGATCTCCTTGCATCACTTGGCTCTCCTGTTTCTGTTGAAGACATGACTGATTATGTCTTACACGGTCTCGACGACGGCTATAGAGCAATCATTGATGCCGTGAATGCAAGGGACACCCCAATCAATTTTGATGACCTCCATGAACGGCTTCTGATTCAGGAACTTTCAATTGGTGCTGCCCAAAGACAAACTCCTGCCCCGCTGACAGCCTTGAATGCTCAGGCTCGACCCAATTCCAATGACAAATCTCGGCATGGACAAAACCCTGCACAATCAACTCAACGCACTGGCACTCGCAAACCTTTTCTCGGCCGCTGTCAGTGGTGCAACATCAAAGGTCATGTTCTCTCTCAGTGCAAAACCTTCCAGCAGCAGCATCCTAGTGTCCCACCGCCACCTCGTAACTCTCCGGCTCACACTGGACAGGTTCAGGTCAATACTGCAACTGCCGGCCCATCGCAACATGATTTTCTGTTTGACAGTGGAGCGACACATCATGTAACCAATGATCTCGATAATCTGGCGCTTCATCATCCGTACACTGGTCCTGACTCACTGTTTATGGGTAATGGTTCAGGTTTAAACATCACTCATTCTGGAACACTTTTACTTAATGATTTATCCTTGTCTAATGCTTTGTGTGTTCCTTCCATGAAACAAAAAATAATCTCTGTCTCTAAACTTACCCAACAAACTAACTCTGCTGTTGTTTTCCTGCCAAACTCCTTTTATGTGAAGGACTTGCAGACGGGTCACACAACCCATAAAGGCTCATGTGTGGATGGACTCTATCTCTGGCCCGCCACCTCACCCTCCGTCCACACGGTTCGAACAGAATCCTCTGCATCATGGCATCATAGGCTTGGGCACCCTTCATCTTCTATTTTCAAATTTGTTGAGAAACATTTTTCCTTAGGCTCAAATAAATTTCCGCAATCCGATTGTAACTCGTGTCAAATTAGCAAAAGTCATAAAATTCCATTCCATGAATCCACTCTTAAATCTTGTTATCCATTAGAAATAATTTTCTCTGATGTCTGGACTTCTCCTATTCTATCAATTGATGGTCTTCGCTATTATTGCATGTTTGTTGATCATTTTACTCGCTATATTTGGCTATATCCAATGAAACGAAAATCTGATGTGCAAACTATATTTCCCAAATTTAAATCGCTAGTTGAAAATTTCTATCATCACAAAATAAAAATTCTTTACACAGATAATGGTGGCGAATATATTGGTCTTCGCCCTTTTTTACTAAATCATAGTATAAGTCATCATACAACGCCACCCCATACACCTGAACATAATGGAATTTCAGAACGTCGAAATCGTCACATTGTTGAAACCGGTCTCTCTCTTCTCCATCACTCGGGCTTGCCCCTCACCTATTGGCCTCACGCCATGACCACCGCCGCTTATCTCATAAATCGCCTCCCAACTCCAATTCTTGGGTACCAATCACCCTATTCTAAATTGCTCAACATTAGTCCGGATTATCATAAGTTAAAGTGTTTTGGATGTTTGTGTTTTCCCTGGATTAAACCATATGCTAACCATAAACTTGCACCTAAGTCTGCTATGCGTGTTTTTGTAGGTTACTCGGCTGATCAACATGCATATTTGTGTCTCGATCCCACAACAGGAAGGATCTACACCTCTCGGCATGTGAAGTTCGTTGAATCTGAATTCCCGTTCAACTCCCTAGTAACTCACGCTAGTCCAAGTCCGGAGCAACAAACAGGCCCACTTCAACTCTCCTTCTTACAACCCATGAACCCACCGGAAGATTCATCTCCTGCCCCTTCCTCCCCATCCATCACCAACTCCCCATATATGGCCCAGTCCTCCACCGAACCCACAAACCCCACTCAATCTCCTCCTCCAACCTCACAATCATCCCCGCAACTCTCTGCTCCACCACCCCAAACCATTGTCAACCCAAATGGAGGTGGGATCATCACTCGGTCTAAAAACAACATTATCAAACCCATCCAAAAGCTTAATCTCCATGTCCAAGCCTCCTCTCCCATTGAACCCAACACCATCACCCAGGCCCTTCGCGACCCTGATTGGCGCTCAGCCATGCAAGCCGAATTTGATGCCTTACACCACAACAACACTTGGGATCTTGTCAGTCGGTCCTCTGATCAAAATTTGGTTGGCTGTAAATGGGTATTTCGAATCAAACGAAATCCAGACGGATCAATTGATCGTTACAAGGCTCGGTTAGTCGCCAAAGGGTTTCACCAACGCTCTGGTTGGGACTATACAGAAACTTTTAGCCCCGTTGTTAAACCGGTGACCATTCGCATTGTCCTAACTCTTGCAGTTCGTCAAGGGTGACCCATACGTCAGCTTGATGTCAACAATGCATTTCTTCAAGGGACACTTAAGGAGGAAGTCTTCATGATACAACCACCTGGTTTTGTCAACAAAAACTTTCCTGATCATGTTTGTCGCCTCAAAAAGGCACTCTATGGGCTGAAGCAAGCACCCCGCGCCTGGTATACGGAGCTTCGCGTATTCCTGCTCTCCCTTGGTTTTGTCAATTCCACTGCAGATGCATCTCTTTTCATCTACCAAAAACCAGAGGTTACACTTTACTTATTAGTATATGTTGATGATATAATTATCACTGGAAATTCATCTGCAGAGCTGTCCAAACTCATTGCCACACTTGCTGCTCGGTTTTCGTTAAAAGATCTTGGATGTCTTAGTTATTTCTTGGGTGTCAAAGTAATTCCTTCCGCTGCAGGAATGTTTCTTTCACAAAGGAAATATATCATTGATCTGCTACATAAATCAAGCATGACAAATACAAAACCAGCATCCACTCCTTTGTCAGCGAGTGTTCAATTACTTAAGGATTCTGGTGATCTCCTACCCTCTCCAAATGAGTACCGCACACTGGTTGGAAGCCTTCAATACTTGAGTCTTACACGTCCGGACATCGCCTTCAGCACTAACAAACTCGCACAGTTCATGCAAAATCCAAGAACGGCGCATTGGTCTGCACTCAAACGAGTGCTCCGATATTCGGCGGGCTCTTGTGACAAAGGCGTCTTCATCTCAGCGACTGCTCCTTTGACCTTTCATGCCTACTCGGATGCTGATTGGGCTGGTGACAAGGATGATTATGTTTCAACCACTGGTTACTTGTTGTATCTCGGTAACACTCCCATCTCCTGGAGCTCCCACAAACAACGTTCTGTTGCTCGATCATCAACTGAAGCAGAATACAAAGCCTTGGCTGACACGGCTAGTGAACTATTATGGGTTCTTTCCTTGTTCACAGAACTTGGTCACATGTCCACTGCCAATCCAGTCATATACTGTGACAATCTTGGTGCCACAAATCTCAGTGCTAATCCTGTCTTCCACTCTCGGATGAAACATATAGCCTTAGCCTACCACTTTGTCCGAGAACATGTTCAACATGGCAAGTTTCGAGTGTCTTTTGTGTCTACCGATGATCAACTTGTTGATATTCTAACAAAGCTTCTGCTTCGCCCTCGGTTCGAATCGCTACTGTCCAAGTTGCATCTCTCATCCAGATTATACAACTTGCGGGAGGATATCAATAATAATAATTAGTTTTCAATTCCTTTAATTATTTAGCCGTGCAAATCTGTGCAAATCTGTTATTTCCAATTCTGATTTGTTGAGAATTATTAGGAGATTGGTAGCTTGATTCACTACATATTAGAGCTGTTCACTTGTATATATATCACTGTAAACTAATATCAAATTTATCAATAAAAGTTACAAACTTATTCCTCTATAGTTTGCTTCAAATCATCTTTGGTGCACCTCCAATATCCACTATAGTAGCTATATCTCCGGTGATCAAGGAGATAGAACAGCAAAACAACGAGTTGCAGCTTCCGAAGGAGGAACTCCAATCGTTGATCAGAAAGATGGTGGAGGGGACACAGCTTGTTTTCGAGTGTTCAAAAATCCGGTGGCTACACTTTGTGACTAGGGCTTGTTACAAGGACAAACTGGACTGGTTTTTCGACGAGCTCGAGAAACTATTTGCCATCGACATGCAAGCTCAGATGGCAAGAGATCTGAGGAGACATTGCTTAAGGTTAGGAGAATACTTAGGGTTGTTGAGAAAACGTGCTTCGACCCTGGGGAGGCAATTGAAAACACGCTGTTAATGTTTTTGACGTGGATTTCTGTCTTTGTTGTGAAGCTAATAAGGGCGTTTTCTGCTTTGAGATGGATTTTTTTAGTCGTACTTCTAAATACATTTATGCAGATAGACCCTTAATATTAGTATATATCAACAATATTTACAATCTTGTGAGACTGAGCAGGATTATTGTAGGCAAGTAGTATTTGACTCCTACGGTTCTCTTTTTGATCTCTTGCAATCTGAGCTAACATGACCGTGGAGTAAATATTCCGAAATGACTTTGTAGATGCCTTTAGTTTAACATTGTAACGATACCTGGCCACAAAATTTAAGCAGTGGACTTTGGAACAATCAGAAACAAGCTGCGTATTAGAATGGATTGGAGGTTTTCCAATGCTGTTTTGAACGTAACTTTGTCTTTTATGACCATAATCACGTTCAGAAATTGCCACGCAGTTCCCATACCTTGAAATACAACATCTGCCATCATTCACTAGACAAGCACAACAACGAAAACAACATTAATTGTTGGGTATATATAGTCAGCCCAATTATTAGCATATAATGCAATCTTAAAATCGATGATTCTTCGAACTTCATTTCTATCTTAATTGTTGACTTCACTCACACCTTGTTTTTTTATTGAAATTGATCGGTGCCTACTTGTAGTAATTGGATATAACTTGTAGTATTATTTATCTATCTTCTTCTATTTTATACATATACTAGTATTATCAAAAAAAAGTATAACTATTTATTTTTGTTTGAAATACCATTGTAAAATAATTCAATTATTTTATCCTTTCATATTTTAAAATTACAACAATATTTAAATTTTTAAGTATGTTACTAAATATAATATAATATATTTAATCATTTTAAGATCATTAGAAACTCTTAATGTAAAACTAATTCAAATATTTCATAAAAATTATTATTCTTCAAAGTATTTATCATCACCACCAGTATTCTTTCATATGATAAGTTATCGCCCGATTATGCAAAGGACTAAAAATATACATAAATTAGATAATTTAGTAGTTAGTATGTTTTTGTCTTACAAGCAAAATATAATATTAAACATCTATAACAATTCATCTTACAAAAGTGTTACTTTTCTTTTGGCTAAAAATAATTATCGTCATACGTTATTTTATATAAATAAAAAAATAAAAAAATAATTTTATAAAATTAACTTTATATTATCATTAATTTATTTTTAAATTTTATAGTTCATCATTCATATATAAGAAATATAAATAAAAAAATTAATTTTATATTAAAAAGTCAAAATAACAATTATTTTAAAATTATTATTTTTTACACGACAATTATAATGGAGCAGATGACATAATAATAATTAATTTAAGTGATATTAGAGATTCATATAATAATTAATTAGTTTTAAGAAATATTTAATTTCAGTTTTTTTCATTTAATTTAATTAATTTATATTTAAATATTATAAAAATCAATTTTTATTTAAAAATTAAAGTATAATAATTGAATCATTTTATCATTCATATTTTAAAATTATCATAACATTTAAATTTAATATAATTTATGTGTTTAAATTTTTATAAAAAAATTCTCATATAATTTTATAAATACGCGCGCGAATTTTTTATTAAATATATGTTTCGTGCATAACAAGAGAGTTGAATAAGTATTGAGTGTCATTGTTATTCTTTCAAAAATTAGAATTCAACTACCATCTTGACATTTCCGCTACCTCACTTAGTCGCAGCACCTGGCATAATATTTAATTTATAAGTAATGTTTTCGATCAGTATTCTAATTAATAAGAATTCTAGCTTATAAAAATATTGGATTTAATAAATAACATACAAATTTAAATATTTTAACCCAATAATTTAATTGAAATCGTATACAAATGACTCAAATCAACTCATTCAATTATAATTGAATTAAGTCATAGGTATGATGAAACTCAATCCAAACTTACCTGCATACACCTCTATGTTGGCTGGCTGAATTTTTAAAACAAAATTGTCTTGTATTTTAAAAGTGGATTTGTGCAATTCGTGCAAGGAAGGTTTTGTGTTAAATAATTTATGAAAAAGAATTGTGGCGAATTATCTTTTGTCAAATCTGCCCAAGGTGTGATCGATTTTGTCAAAACCCATTTTATATTTGTAATTAATATTTTATTTTAAAATTTATTGTTACAGTTCGTACGTATACAGGTTAGTGACTATATATAGTTTACAGTTCGTGTGTTTCATGCCAATATATAATTTTCGTAAATAAATTGCACGAATCCTTTGCATCACTCATATATACAAGTGCTGCAACTTGTTATCACCTACTTGACTAGTCACATATATTTAATTTTAACACCAATTTGAGGAAATTAAAATAAATAGTAAGAATTCTTTTTTGTCAAATCTGCACGAGGTGTGATTATGTCAAAACCTATTTGGTATTTTTAATTAATATTAGTTTTTAAAAAATTGTTAATAAGTCAGGTGTACCGTTTAGAATCTATAGTTTACGGTTTGTGTATGGAAAATATAATGCTGTGTTAGGAAAGAGGATTTTGTAAAAGTCGCACGAAGTTTGATGTCTGTAAATCTCTTTTTACATGCTTTATAAATTTTTTTAATCGATATTCATTTTATAAAATCATAATCGTCCATTCTATGTTTCGTGAAATTCGTGTGGATTTACTTTTCATAACAGATTGCATCATTCTGTTTGTATTTTGTGCAAATAATTTTCGTACTAAGTAGCAACGTTGATAAATAAAACGAAAAAGAGATTATGATGATGATGATGATTGGTACAAATTGTATTGCATGAATCACAAATTAATTCCGTCACTAAACTGCATATTTTCGCCAGGTATGATTTTGTCAAAACCCATTTAATATTTGTAATTATTATTATTATTATTATTATTATTATTATTATTATTATTATTATTATTATTATTAACGAAAAACATGTGTTGTCACGCTTTATATTTATATTTCTATTTTGCAAACACATTTTTATTATATTAAATTTAAAATTATATATTATAACAACATTTTTTATTTATGCTCTTACTAAATCTTTATAGTTACAAGTGAATAAATATGTAAGTATTTAAAATCATATAGTTTGTCTCAAGTAAATCAACAAACTTGCATAATTCATCAAGGTATCAATATCCACTCCCAATGCACCACAAAAGCCTTGATGGAAATTCATTTTGAGACCCGAGACAAGTTCAAAGCCTCTTAAAATGCTTTTTATGGTAAGCACCTTAGAAAGGGTTGCTTCTCCTGTAAAGAGTGTGTCATGCGTCATTTGCATATTGAAGCAAGTTTACTTCCTCTCTCCCACTACCCACTAAGAAATTAGAGAATTTGTTCCTTTCAAGTGCTTGCCTCGTGTTTTTATGAGACATTCATCATCATAATATAATCTCAAAATAATATCTATTCCTTATCAGAAAAGGATACTACCAAGATACTTACAAAATTAACATTTAAATGTTGAAAATTGTCTCATATAAGATAATATATATTAATAATGATTGCCAACAAATAAGTAGCATGAAGTACATTAAGAAGAAAAAAATCCCTTCTATTTATTCAATTTTTTTTCTCGTTCTAGCGACTAAATATTTTATATCGAAGCGTCTTGAATTAGATAACATTGTTTTCAAAGAAAATGAAGTTTGGGGGGAATATGTTGAGTTTAATTAGTGGAGGTACTTCACAAAATTTTTAGAAGGAAGGTAATTGTTTAGACATTTTTGTTAATGGGAGCGAGGAAATCTTTGGAGGTGATGATCCCCTCTCAATTTCCGAATAAATAACCGAAGAACAATTAAAACTATAGAAAAATTAAGATTCCTTAAGGAAGAACCCATAAATATTAAATGATCACTGAAATAAATCAAATAAAAAAAAGTTGAAGGACGAAAATGAAACCAAGCCTTACATTAAAAGATAAAAATATTACTTTTACCTTCATGAATTTGATATAAATCTTATTTAGTAAATAAAGTTTAATATTTTGTAAAAAAAAAATCATATAAAATGGATTCAACAATACTGTAAAAACAAAAAAATATTAGATATTCTTTAAATAATAAGGTACTTCGGTTTGTAGAACAGGTTCTCAAGTTTAAAGAGCTTCAACCCGACCTTTGAAACAATTAATCTAGGGTTAGCTCGATTTGGTTTAAGCCAGACTTGATTTAACTAAGAAATTCAAACCGAACTAATTGGTTTGGTTCCGATAAGCAAAACAATATAGCTTTTAAATAGGGTTTGTCTAACTAAACCTAAGTAAAAATTTCACTGAAAAATTCAAACTTGCTTCTTATGATTTTTAATGAAATTCAAATAACATTCTAGAAAATATGTAGCGGTAAACATGGCAGGAGATAGGTAAGTACAGGAATATGTTGGGCCGTTCACAGCAGGAACTTGAGCCACTGATACAACTATTGAGGAAGAGCAAAGAGGTTGTTTACAAGTGTTCAAAAATAGGGAAATACAATTTTGTGGCTAAGAATTCTTACCGTGGAAAACTAAAATTAAAGATCTTGCAGACTCAATTGAGAGGTTTTTCAATATTGAAATGCTAGCTCTTATTGCACGCGATCAACTTGAGATCTTGCTTAGGGTTAGTGAAATAGAATACTTCAATGATGAAAAGTTTTCCGATTCGGTGATCGCGGCATTAGCTATAGCTGCTGCTGTTACTGTTGCTATAGTTATTAAATTTCTTCTGTTCTAATTTTTGCATGATTAATTAGGGATATTTGGATAGTCTGGATAAGGTTTTAGTAACCGATTTGTCACGCCTATTATGTTTTTGCTTTTTTATTGTAGTTTCGCATTTCTATTAAGCTAATTAAATATGTTATATATATATATATATATATATATATATATATATATATATATATATATATATATATATTAGTTTCATATGTTTTTAAATGCATGTTTATCTTTACAATTTTCTTTACTTCTTATACTCTACTATTTATGATAAAATATAGTAATTCTATTTTATTTTGTATATTGCATGTAGGCTACCGTAGTTTTTTATTCCAACAAAATGATTTGTATTAAATGGTACCAAAAGTACCTAAGATCCAAAAACATATACACCAGTGAAAGTAGAAAGAAAGCAAATTCCATGGTTAGATTATATTTCTATCTCGACAAAGATAGCTAGCTTCGAACATGGACCATTACACCCAAAGTCATGGTTTTAAATTGTAGTCAGCAACCTAATTGCAGTCATAACGCTAATGTATTTTGACTCTGTAATCACATCACAATTATAATTATGATCACATCAGTTGTATTTTTCCATAATTATCCACAATGTAAGATTTTTGTTGGTAGTTGATTAGATGATAGTTGATAGTTTTAGAGAATTGTTTTAGAAAGAAGGCTATGTCATTGATTTCTTGGATTGTCAATTACAACATATCAATTGCCTATTTATAGGCTCAAGTCACCAACCTCTCAATGGTGGTGAATGTTTCTACATTACTTTAGATCTTTCTAGAGTTTTCATGATAAATTAGTATCATGATAGTTCTAGATTCTTCTATCTTATACATACACTTATAGTTCTAGATTGTTTTACCATATTCTATAGTTCTAGAATATTCTAATATTTTCATACATATTATATTTAAGAATATTCTAAAAATTTGTAGCAATTTCAACACTCCTCCTTGATGCAAATTTCTGTGATTCCGAGCATAGCTCGTAATTCTTCAAATCTTGGTCTCGGCAAAGCCTTCGTGAATATGTCTGCAATTTGATCTTCTGTTCTGCAGTAGTCGAGTTTGATCTCTTTAGTTGCTTTAGCTTCTCTGATAAAGTGATACTTGATTGCTATGTGTTTTGTTCTGTTGTGATGAACAAGATTCTTCGCCATTGCAATTGCTGATTTGTTGTCGCAGTTGATTTTAGTAGGCTTATCTTGTTTTTCTCCCATGTCTTCAAGTATCCTACGAAGCCATATAGCTTGACTCGTTGCTTCAGCAGTTGTCACGTACTCTGCTTCTGCTGTTGATTGTGCTACTGTAGCTTGCTTCTTCGACGCCCAAGAGAACATTCCCGATCCTAGTGAGAAAGCATAGCCAGAGGTACTCTTCATGTCATCTGTTGAACCTGCCCAATCACTGTCGGTGTAGCCAAGTAATTCTGAGTTGGTTTCGGTAGTATACCATATACCAAACTCTTTTGTTCCTTGTAGATACCTCAAAATTCTTTTTCCTGCTCCAAAGTGTATTTGACTTGGGCTTTGCATGAATCTTGATAGAAGACTTGTAGCATACATTATGTCAGGCCGTGTAGTTGTCAAATATAGGAGGATTCCAATTAGACTTCGGTATTTGGATGCATCAGCTTCTAGTGCTCCATCATTCTTCTGTAGTTTCTCATTTGTTATGAGTGGAGTAGCAACAGATTTGCAACCATACATCTTGAATTTCTTAAGTAAGCCTTCTATGTATTTCTTTTGCGAGATGAATATCCTTTCATTTCTCTGACTTACCTCTATGCCGAGGAAGTAACTCATCAAACCAAGGTCGATCATCTCAAAGGTCTTCATCATGTCTTCTTTAAACTCCATCATCATCTTAGTATTGTTTCCCGTGTAGATAAGATCATCTACATATAGAGAGAGTAAGAGAGTGTACTGACCTTGAGACTTGATGTAAAGTGTAGGCTCACTCTTGCTCCTCCTGAATCCTCGATCCATGAAATACTAATCTATTCTGCTATACCATGCTCGAGGTGCTTGCTTCAAACCGTAGAGTGTTTTTCTTAGTCTTAACACTTTGTTTTCTTTGCCTTTAGACACGAATCCTTGTGGCTGCTCCACATAGATCTCTTCTTCAAGTACGCCGTTAAGGAAGGCGGATTTGACATCTAGTCGATGGATACTCCATCCTTTTTGTGACGCAAGAGCTATTAGAGCTCTTATGGTATCAAGACGAGCTACTGGTGCAAATGTCTCATTGTAGTCAATTCCGGGTTGCTGTGAGTAACCCTTAGCTACTAGCCTCGCCTTGTGTTTCTATATGGTGCCATCAGGGTTGAGCTTTGTCTTATAGACCCACTTAACCCCAATGATATCTTTTCCATGGGGACAATTTACTAACTCCCATGTGTTGCTTTTCTCAATCATCTGTATCTCTTCTTCCATTGCCTTGACCCATACTTCCTGCTTTGACGCTTCTTCAAAGCTTCCAGGTTCAAGTATGGCCAAGTTACAGGTTTCATATATGTCCACCAAAGATCTTACTCGTCTTGGAGTAGACTCTGGTGATGATAGTTCTTGATCTTGTTGTTGTGATGGAGGTGAAGGTGGTTCACCTGGGTCTTCTTCCTCAGCTTCTTCTTGAGGTAGTTGAGCGGGTATAAGAACGCTTTTCTCCACTTTTTCTTCATCCCAATTCCAAGAAGCGTACTCATCAACTTCAACATCTCGACTGATGACGAGTTTCTTAGTTTGCAAGTTGTAGACACGGTAGCCCTTAGAGATATTGCTATACCCAAGGAAGATACCTCGTATAGTCTTGTCTTCAAGCTTGTGCCTCTTCACGTCTGGAATATGAATGTAGCATATAGATCCAAAGACCCTTAGGTGCTTTGCTGATGGCTTCTTCCCGTTCCAAGCTTCAATTGGAGTCTTGTCTTTTACAGACTTAGTTGGACATCTGTTGAGTATGTAAACAGCAGTGTAGACTGCTTCAGCCCAGAATGTGTTAGGTAGTCCCTTTTCCTTGAGCATCGATCTAGCCATCTCCATAACTGTGCGATTCTTTCTCTCGGACACTCCATTTTGTTGAGGAGAATATGCGACTGTAAGTTGTCTCTCAATGCCTTCATCCTCACAAAATCTTTCAAACTCGTGAGAGGTGTACTCTTTGCCGCGATCACTTCTTAATACTTTTATCCGTTTTCCACTTTGATTTTCAACAAGGACCTTGAACTTTTTGAATACTCCAAAGACTTCTGATTTTTCTTTTAGAAAATATACCCATGTCATTCTAGAGAAGTCATCAATGAAGAGTATGAAGTACCTGTTGTTGCCATGTGATGGCGTCCTCATTGGTCCACAAACATCCGTATGTATCAGCTCCAATAGATCTTTCGCTCTCCATGCTCCACTTGTTGAGAAAGGAAATCGGTGTTGCTTACCAAGAAGACATCCTTCACACACTTCATTGTTCTCCTTTATGCTTGGAAGATCTCTCATCATGTTCTTCTCATGTAACAACTTCAAGGCATGTGAGTTGAAGTGGCCAAATCTTCGATGCCATAGCCATGAATCATCAACTTGTACCTTCATGGCAATGTTTGTTGCATATTTTAAATTTAGAGGGAAGCTTCTATTGCTCTTATTCATCTTTACTTGGGCTATCTCAGACCTTTTATTTTTGTTGTCTAAGATTTTGCATACACCTCCTTCAAAGTGAAGTGTGTAGCCTCTCTCCATCATTTGGCCAATGCTTAGAAGATTTTCTTTTAGGCTGGGAACTAGTAAGACATCATGGATGAGTCGTGTACCTTTATCTGTCTCCATCGTGACAGTGCCTTTGCCTTTTGATTCAACCACACTTCCATTTCCCAGTCGAACTTTGACTTTGACAGACTCATCAATACTTTTGAAAATAGTCTCATCCTTGGCCATGTGATTGCTACATCCACTATCCAAGTACCAGTTTCCTCCCTTTTCTTTTATTGAGTCTTGAGTGGCGCAGAACGTACATTGTTCTTGATCATGCTCCTCTGCGATATTAGCTTGATGCTTATTTTTGTTGCGACAATTTTTCTCTACGTGCCCGAACTTCTTGCAATGGTTGCATTGTGGCATATTACGGAACCAACAATTTTTCTCTGCGTGGCCTTGCCTTTTGCATATATTGCATGGAGGATTTTTATCTGTTTTATTCTTAAGGAAATTCCTAGAACCTTCTCTTCTTTTGGAAGTTTCTCCATAATTTTTCTTTCCTCCATTTTTTTTGTTTTGGGGCTGAAATTTAAACTTTGACTGGAAGGCATTTTCAATTGTATCTTCTTTATGCCTATACAGTCTTTTCTCATATGCTTCAAGAGAGCCCACAAGTTCTGTCTCTGATAGAGTGGACAGATCTTTGGTTTCCTCAATCGTTGTCACGATTGAGTCAAACTTTTGGGGCATAGTAATTAGAATTTTCTCAACAATTTTCTTGTCAAGAATATCTTCCCCAAAAGCTCTCATTTGATTAACTATTTCTTTAACTTTAGAATAATAATCTTTAACTGTCTCAGACTCCTTCATCTTCAATAGTTCAAAATCTCTTCTTAGAGATTGAAGTTTAACGACACGTACCTTAACACTTCCTTGAAACTCCTCCTGCAATGTGTTCCACACTTCTTTGACAGTCTTAGCTCCCATAATTCTTGGGAAAATTGGATCAGTCACCGCTTGTTGCAAGGTGAACAACGCCTTTGAATTTTTCTGTTTATTTTTCTTCAACTCTTTTTCTTGAGATGCATTAAGAGCTGAAGTATCCGCGGGAATGGTGAAGCCTTCTTCTACTATGTCCCATAAATCTTGAGATGAAAAATATGTTTCTATTTTAACACGCCATAAATCATAATTTTCACCATTGAAGATAGAGACAGAAATAGTTGACGATTGAGTAGTGTTATCCATAGCTTAGAAAAAATATTATTAGAGTGGGTTAATAGTACAAAGGAAATTTTTGAAGTAGTTGGGAGGATTTTGGAATGGTAGGTAGGTAATATAACTACGCCCAATGTATGACCGAACGTAGCTCTGATACCACTGTTGGTAGTTGATTAGATGATAGTTGATAGTTTTAGAGAATTGTTTTAGAAAGAAGGCTATGTCATTGATTTCTTGGATTGTCAATTACAACATACCAATTGCCTATTTATAGGCTCAAGTCACCAACCTCTCAATGGTGGTGAATGTTTCTACATTACTTTAGATCTTTCTAGAGTTTTCATGATAGATTAGTATCATGATAGTTCTAGATTCTTCTATCTTATACATACACTTATAGTTCTAGATTGTTCTACCATATTCTATAGTTCTAGGATATTCTAATATTTTCATACATATTATATTTAAGAATATTCTAGAAATTTGTAGCAATTTCAACAATTTTTAGGTCCATTGCATGCAACGCAATCATAATTGCAATTTAAAATCATGTCTAAAGCCATGCAACATTGATGCGGCATCACTAACCAGCCCCCACCATCGTGCACATAAACATCGGTTGCATTTGTGATGATCCCACTCGAAGAGCAGGTACCACCGAATCAAGTTAACTTCACATTTCATTCAAAATTGTCTCTTCATGAAACAAGCTCCAGGTGCCATATATCATTAAGTAAAACAATAATTAAAATTAGGGACTCTAGCTTTTATTAATCCACGATCGTGCAAAGAATAACATATTCTGCATAATTTTCTCAGCATTGAAAGAGCCATTAATTCCTTAGCATACACTCATTCCTAGCATTCCATACACACCAAAATGACATTCACCAAAAAAAAATACACTCCAAAATTTCTGATGCCCACACCGCCCTCCATACATCTGCCTCCTTCTTTGAACTTACGAATACAGAATCTTGCCAAAAATGTGATTCTTGTCATTGTGGCAACACCACATTTACATGCAGCCAGCAGCCAAGAGTAACATTGCCTCCAAATTAATACCAAGAATTTTATGACATGAGAAGAAACAGTGAGATACCGACTCATCTACCTCAAGGCAAAAGAGACATAAGCACTCATGAGGATTATAAATGGTGTTTCTCCTTTTTAGATTATCCTTCGTTGGTAGTCAATCAATCAAGCATCACTCTCCAAATTAAGAAACACGCCTTAGGTTGTATATACCTTAGTGTAGTAGTATGAGAAAAAATATCCAAGTTAAATAGAAAATTATTTTTATAAATATGAACACTTTTTTTTAAGGCAAAATGTAAAAAAAAGTTGCAATTTCTCCCCAATCTGTGCAAGAGGTACATGTGTTACCGTATTACATACATAAAAAAATGGTTTCTCCTAAGTTAACTTTCAGTCCTAAAAAATGCCACAGTTAACTTCTCTAACATCAATCACATTTGAAGTGGCTCCAAACACCAGCAAGAGAAGAAAATTCATGGTTTTTTGCCTTATATAACAACCACTGCCATGAGATATGTTTTACGGCTGTCAAAATACCCCCTGGTTCACACTTTTTGCAACTAAAGGCTATCATATAAAATATTTCTGTTGGCCGAAATTGGTTAGGTTTCTTTCGATCGACATCGATCGAAGTTATTTTTTGGCCAATGTCAGTTAGAAATTTTTTTGTCAACCATAATCAATGATGTTTGTGATCGATATCAACCGATTATATTTTTTTACCAACATCTTGTTAGGACTATTTTTTGGTCAACATCACCTTGGTTTTTTTCGATCAATGTGACAAAGCTTTGTTACCAGGAACAACTTGAGGCACTTGCGGACTCGCTTGTCAGGTTTTTCATCATTGACATGCAAGCTCAGATGGCGAGAGACCAGAAGGAGATCTTGCTTAAGGTTAGGAGAATACTTAGCACTGTTAATAAATTTCCCTTCCACACAGTTGATGCATCTAACCCTGAAGAAAATGCAATTCTACTATGGAAGCAACAAATACAAGTTTGTCTTTGTCCTGCTATTCTGATCCTATCTCTATCCAGATGTATATATGTTTGTATGATACGAACACCATCACACCAACAGTGGAGGAAGAAGACACAGCAGTTACAGAGGTGGAAACCACAAAAGAGGGGGTGCATACTGAAGTAAAGCCCAAGAGAAAGGTGAAGAGGCCCACTTACCTTCACGACTTCGTTTGAGGAAACGGCCAAAACAGAAGCTTCTGCTAAATCTTCTCCAGATCGCCTTGCTTAGAATTGTTGGTCCTGCAGAGCAACTTTTATCAAGAATTGGTTATTGTAATATTCCTAGGATTATTCTGTACTAGGAATTCTATAAGAACCTTGTAATAACAAGCAAAGGCAATGAAAATTTTATAAGATTTCCTCCCTTTATCGTGTCCTGCTTCTTCCTTTTTCTCTTGAGGTGCTAGACCTCTAATTCTAGCTTCTGATACTCTGTCTCTAACATTGTTGGTGCTCTCGTTGTCTGTGCTACCATGACAGACCCTCACTCCCATGACAACTCATCCCGTAACCTTGAGGATATTCTCCTCCGCCTGGGTGACACCATGAACACTGTGACCTTGAAATTGGATGACTGGATCTTCAAGATTAATCAGTACTTTGAGTACCATGGCACTCCGGAACGTGACCGACTCAGCATTGCCTCATTTTATATGGAGGGACGAGCTCTTGCATGGTTCCAATGGATGACCAGCAATGCTCAGTTCACCTCCTGGCCTGAATTTTTGCAGGCATTGCAAACCCGTTTCGCCCCGTCGCAATACGAAGACCCTACGGGTGCACTTTTCAAGCTTACTCAGAAAGGGTCAGTGGGTCAATATCTGTCTGAGTTCGAGGACCTGGCGAATCGCATCATCGGGCTCCCTCCTCCCTTCATCCTCAGCTGCTTTATCTTTGGGTTATCCCCGGAGATACGTCGCGAGGTCCAAGCCCTTCAGCCCCTGACCTTGGTGCAGGCAGCAGGCTTGGCGCGCTTGCAAGAAGAAAAACTCGTGGACGTCCGTCCGCCGCCACGGCCGCATCCTCCACCACCACCACCAGCCCTTATCCGCACGAACCCTAGCCACACCACTGACAACCTCGCTCCCCTCCCTTACCACCTTTGTTGCCCGCACCACCACACCAACCACCCCCTGTGATGAAGCGCTTGACACCGGAGGAGATAACCTCATGCCGAGAGTGTGGGTTATGCTTCAACTATGATGAGCGGTACCACAGAGGTCACCGCTGCGCCTCTCACGTATTCCTTCTCATCACTGAAGAAGAGGAACCCGCAACAGCTAATATTAACCCTAATGACCCACAACCCGACCCACCTGATGCACCCGACCCATACCCGGCCCAAATAAGCCTTCACTCGTTATCAGGCCATCTCGCCCCTGAAACGTTGCGCTTTGAAGGTGTCATCACAGATCACCACTTGGTGCTCCTCGTTGATGGAGGTAGCACCCATAACTTTGTCCAACAGCAGCTGGTTACTCGACTGGGACTCCCTTGCTGTTCCACACTACCATTACGAGTCATGGTAGGTAACGGCCACCACATGGAATGCACCACCATTTGTGAAGCAGTCCCCATCTCCATTCAGGACATTGAGTTCACTGTGGACCTTTACGTTTTACCCATTGTCGAGGCAAATGTTGTGTTAGGTGTCCAATGGCTTAAAACATTAGGCCACATCCTCACTGATTACAATTCCCTGTGCATGCAATTCTTTTATCAGAACCGCTTGGTCCAGTTAAAAGGGGAAAGTGAAGCACAATTGGGCCTTCTGAATCATCATCAGCTCTGTCGTCTTCGCCACACACAGGAACCAGTCTCTTACTTCCATATCGCCATCCTCACTGAACCTCATACTTCCTCCACAACTCCTCCGCCTTTCCCTTAGCCCATTCAGCACTTGCTTTAGCAATTCTCAGCCTTGTTTCAGGAACCTCAGGGGCTACCGCCGGTTAGGGACACAGATCATCACATTCACCTAATTCCCCAATCCACACCGGTGAACGTGCGACCCTACCGCTATCCCCACTACCAAAAAAATGAAATTGAAACTCAGGTCAATCTCATGCTTCATAAGGGATTGATCCAACCAAGCACGAGCCCCTTCTCGTCACCGGTCCTTCTCGTGCGGAAGCAAGATGGTAGCTGGCAGTTCTGCGTGGACTATCAAGCCCTCAATGCAGTCACCGTCCAAGACCGGTTTCCCATCCCAACAATAGACGACCTCTTGGATGAGCTGGACGGTGCTCAATATTTCTCGAAACTTGACCTATTACAAGGTTACCATCAGATACGAATGCATGGCCCCGATATTCCTAAAATGGCTTTCAGAACTCACCACGGCCATTACGAGTTCAAGGTAATACCGTTTGGTCTTTGCAATGCACCATCCTCGTTCTAGGCGACTATGAACAACATCTTCAGACAATACCTCTGCCATTTCATCATCGTCTTCTTTGACGACATCCTTATATATAGCAATTCCCTTGAGGCCCATCTTCAACACTTGGCAACAACATTTCAGATCCTCCTTGATAATCAATTTGTTTTAAAATTATCCAAATGCTTCTTTGCGCAGATGCAGGTCGAATATCTGGGACATATGGTCTCTCAGAAAGGAGTGGAGCCTGTGGCTTCGAAGGTGGAGGCCATACTTCAATGGCCAGTGCCTCAGTCTACAAGGGCCGTGTGTAGCTTCTTGGGACTCGCGGGATTCTACCGGCGCTTCATCAAGGGGTACGCCACCATTGCTGCCCCCTTAGTCAAGCTCACCACGAAGGACCCCTTTAAGTGGACACCTCAGGCGCAATTAGCTTTTAATCACCTTAAAACAGCTCTATCAACGACTCTCGTTTTGACCTTACCAAACTTTCAGCTTCCATTCACGGTGGAAACTGATGCTTCCGGCATTGGAATGGGTTTGGTTCTCTCACAGGATGGCCACCCCATTGCTTTTTTCAGCAAACCCTTCAGCCCCAAGCTCCTCCGCGCCTCGACGTATATCCGCGAGCTGTTCGCCATCACCGCCGCAATCAAGAAATGGCGCCAATACCTTCTTGGTCAATGCTTCACCATTCTGACCGACCATCGCAGTCTCAAAGAACTCCTCGCCCAGGTTATTCAGACGCCGGAGTAGCACATGTACCTAGCTCGCCTCATGGGCTATGACTACACCATTCAATATCGGGCTGGGAATCATAACCAAGCCGCAGACGCATTATCGCAACTCCCAGAACAGGATCCTTCTCTCTTCATGATTCTCTTTGTTCCATCCTTAACCTTCCTCGAAGAGCTTCGTCGCCAATTGAATGCCCATCCAGACTACACTCGTCGTCGACAAGAGATCACTCAGAACCCGGCCAATTTCCCCACCTTCACGGTCTCGCAGGATTTGGTGATGAATAATGGTCGTATTTGGTTGCCTCGAGGATTACCTATCACTTCCACACTGCTCATGGAATACCACACTACACCCACAGGGGATCATGCAGGAATCGCGAAAACTCTGGCCAGGATATTAGAAAATTTTAGCTGGCCGGACCTCCAAAAGGATGTCAAACAATTTGTGACTAATTGCTTGGATTGCCAGGTGACCAAGTACGAGACACAGAAGGTGGTGGGGCTATTATGCCCTCTTCCGATACCTCATCGGCCATGGGAGGACCTCTCCCTCGATTTTATCGTTGGATTGCCACCTTACCAGGGAAACACCACCATTCTCGTTGTGGTGGACCGCTTTTCGAAGGGGATTCATCTGGGCATGCTCCCAACAGCCCACACGGCACACATGGTGGCAACCTTATTCATTGAAGTGGTGGTCAAATTTCACGGCGTCCCTCAAAGTCTGGTTTCAGACCGTGATCCCCTTTTCATTAGCCGCTTCTGGCAAGAGCTTTTCCAGGCTAGCGGCACTCACTTGAGGATGAGCTCTGCTTACCATCCTTAGAGTGATGGGCAAACAGAGGTTCTCAACAAAATTGAGGAACAATACCTGTGAGCCTTCGTTCCCCGACGACCCAATAGGTCGGGTAAGCTCCTTCCATGGATTGAATGGTCACACAACACCTCGTGGAATGCAGGGACGAGCACAACTCCTTACGAGGTGACGTTTGGCCGGAAACCATTTAGTTTCCCGGAATATATCTCTGGCACATCAAATATCGAAGCTGTCGAGAACTTGTTAACTGATAGAGATGCTACCTTTCAAACTATTCGCAAGAAACTGCTCAAAGCACATGACCTCATGAAGAAACAGGCAGATCACACGCGTTGAGAGGTGCATTATTAGGTGGGAGATTGGGTCCTACTCCGGCTAAGACCTTACCGCCAGTCATCTGCCAAGGGTACTTCATCAGCCTCTGCCAAGCTTGCGAAACAATTTTATGGCCCATTTCAAATTGTTGAAAGGATTGACCCTGTTGCTTACAAGCTCAAATTACCCGACGAAGCTAAGATACATCCAGTATTTCATTGCTCCAAACTCAAACCCTTTAGAGGAACACTGATACCTCCAATTACAGGAGCTTTTCCATCAGCCTTCTTCAATGATCAACCTCTGGTCTCTCCTTTGGCCATTCTGGACCAACGCAGGACATCACCAAAAGCTCCTTGGGAGGTGTTAGTCCAATGGCAGGGCCTCTCCCCTGATGAGACCTCGTGGGAAGACTGGACCAGACTACAGGAGGAATATCACCTTGAGGACAAGGTGATTCTCCAAGGCCCGAGGGATGATACGAACACCATTGCACCAATAGTGGAGGAAGAAGACACAGCAGTTACAGAGGTGGAAACCACAAAAGAGGGGGTGCATACTGAAGTAAAGCCCAAGAGAAAGGTGAAGAGACCCACTTACCTTCACGACTTCGTTTGACGAAACTGCCAAAACAGAAGCTTCTGCCAAATCTTCTCCAGATCACCTTGCTTGGAATTGTTGGTCCTGCAGAGCAACTTTTTATCAAGAATTGGTTATTGTAATATTCCTAGGATTATTCTGTACTAGGAATTCTATAAGAACCTTGTAATAACAAGCAAAGGCAATGAGAATTTTACAAGATTTCCTCCCTTTATCGTGTCCTGCTTCTTCCTTTTTCTCTTGAGGTGCTAGACCTCTAATTCTAGCTTCTGATACTCTGTCTCTAACATTGTATGTGCATCCATGTATATATGTTTGCATATACATACATATATGAATGTACGTGTGTATATATATATATATATATATATATATATATATATATATATATATATATATATATATATATATATATATATATATATATATATATATATATACACGTGCTTTGTGCATGTAACCATTTGCATTTAAAGAGTTTGTATCATTATCTTTGAAACATCTTTTTACGCTATTTTCAATCAATACAAGAATTTTAGATCATTATCTTATTAGTTACTTCTCTTTAATTATATTTGTTAAGTTAAAAAATATTAATGCTTTAAGATGAATTAAGACTCCTAATTTTAACCACATCAGCCATATTTTCCCTAATTAGCCGCAATATATAAAAAGATTTTATGACTCACCATAATGTAATCACAATCATAATTTAAAACTGTTAGAACAAAGGATGATTGTTACAACAAAAACCATGCTACTTAATATGTATGTAGTAGTTATTTTAAGAAAAAAAATATGAAATCAAGATCGTGTGGAGTGTCTACCAATCTCAAGGCTGAACTCCATGCCATCTTTTATGGTCTCTGTCATGCCTTGAATCTAGGCTTCTATTAGTTTGAGTCTGATTCTTAAACTCGTCCTAGGAAGAAATTAAGTAATTAACCAACAAGTTTCATCCTCACGTATGCTACCCTCATCAACTTAATCAGCTCACTGCTGGAGCAAGATTGGAGGATCCAGCTTCAGCATACTCTTCATGAAGACACGTATGTGCAGGTTGGCTTCCAAAGTTAATTTGGAGCGTGATAATTCATTTCTGGTTTGGCAACATTTCCCACCTCAACTATCTGTGTCTCTTTTAGTAAATGCAGTAGGGATTCTAAGATTATGTGCTTAGTTTGCTTTGTTTTTTTAGTTTTATGATGTATAAAAAATTATAGATCAGTTAGTAGTTTGGTTTTAGGTTTTGTTCTGGTCTAGATCGGATCATGTTCTGATCTTCTACATCTTTAGCTTTTACGCACTGTGTGCTTGAAGCTAAGGGGTTATCTTTTGGTTCAGATTGGAATGTATTGGATTATGTTCCGATCTTCTATCACGCATCAAGCCCATAAAAGAGGCTTAGGTTGATTCACTTTCAAAGTTGGGCCCTGCCAGGCGGGATCAAACAATCACCTTAAGGGGGATTGACGATAATCTGACTATTTCCGCAGAATAAGGGATTAACTGATTGTTTATGATATGCTGGTTAGTCATGCATCATGAAGGGACAACTAACATAAACTTAATAGCACGAAACATTTGCGGGATATGATGGAATATTTTGATGCAGCATAAAGACCCCGACTTGAGGGCGAGCCCTGGTGCAGCGGTAAAGTTGTGCCTTGGTGACTTGTTGGTCATGGGTTCGAATCCGGAAACAGTCTCTTTGCATATGCAAGGGTAAGGCTGCGTACAATATATCCCTCCCCCATACCTTCGCATAGCGAAGAGCCTCTGGGCAATGGGGTACGAAGTTTTTATAAAGACCCCGACTTGTAAAAATTGCGGGGACCGAATGTGCTTCATTTTGAGGAGGCTTTTTCCAGAGCAGGTTTGTTATATTTTTATTGCATGTTATTTAGAATTAAAGTCTATTATGTCACTTGTGCATATAGCTTGCGTCAAGTGAATCAATAAAGATTGAACTCGTTTCATGTTATATTGATTTGATAGTTATATTTCTTAAGTGGGAAAATATTGAGATTCTTAGAACATTTTTGGTCAAATAATTCATTTTAGGTTCTTGAATTATTTTTTGTGAGTCCCATGATGTTATATAGAATGCAAGAACTTCTATCATTTTTTATTCTAGTAGTAGAATCCAATTTGGATTATTAGATTTTACTAGCACAAGAAAAAAAATATATTTTTGAAAAAATAGGAGTTCTTTTCCTAGAACCCAATCTCCATCTTAAAAAACTCTTAATAAGAATAATAGTAGATCTAGTGGATAGGGTTCTTGAGTTCAAGAATCCCATTAAAGATGCTCTTGGGCCTTTGACAAACTGTCCATGTTGTGCTACTCATTAACAAACCTGTGCTTACATTTCATAGGCTCCGGTGAAATAATAGATAAAAGTTATTTATATACAAATATTTCTAAACATTATTAAATGTATTACATAAAAACTATAGACCAATAATATCATTAAAAATGACGCATTTTAATATGTTAAGCAAATAAGATAATTTCAACCAATCTCGAACGAAAAATATATATAGAGAGAGAGAGAGATCGAGTTTAATACTTATGTATTGATGATGTAAAATAATTTTACACTATCATAAATTATTGTTTGAATTACTTTAAAATAATTATTTTAAAAGTCAACAAACTTATCACATAGTGAGTTATAATTAGGTAATGGTTTAAATATATTTTTTGTCTCTATACTCATTTTTTGCATTTGGTCCCTAATAAATTTTTGCTTTATGATGGGTCCCTAATATTTAAAAAGCTTTGTCCGAAGTTCCTGCCGTTAGTCGAAATCCATTATCTTCATATGTGATCGTTAACCGATCACATAGGATTTTTTATTTTTTTATAGAAAAAAGTAAAAAACGACATCATTAAGTCCCCGAATCCCCCAAACCACCCCCACCAGTCCCCCACCAACTCCACACCACCGCTACTGTGTCTCCAAAGCCCCCCAAACCTCCCTTGAAACCCCATGGCAGCAACACAACAATAATTCTAACCCATTTTCTTTTTTTCTTCTCTTGAACCGTGCCTCCCCATGGCAACAACAAATCTCCTTCTCTCAAAAATCACTCATGGACCCCCCCTTCCCCAAAGAAAACCCTCCTCTTTGTTTTCATCATTTCCTTCTCTTCACCTACGACACACAAGTGGATTTGAGGGCCAAGTGTGAGAGAGAGACTGAGAGAGAAGTGAGGTTTGAGAGTTGAAGGAAGTTACTGGTGGTAGTTGGCGCTGACACGAGTAGTGGCACGAGCAGTGGCACGACTGGCAGCGCCAATGGTGGCCAATGGCTAGGTTGGTGGTGACCCTTGAGAAGGGAGAACAAGAAGAGACAATCATGAAAGCAAGGGTTTGCAAAAAGAGCTCGCGACTATGAAAGGTCGACAACAAGTTCAGACATCGCTATCCCACTCATTTTTTCGTGCTTTACGCAATGGACCGAGCAGAATCGCATTTTGGGGTAAGGTTTTGTTGACCTTCTTCTACCCATGAAACTATTTTGATGTGTTCTGTTAGAAACTTATCCATGTGAATTTCTTGAGTTGGGAGTTGGCTTGATTTGGTTTGAAAATGTAAAATTGATTGCAAGGTCCTAAAAATCGTTGGTGAGGACCTTTTCACCTTGGATCTTCACGAGTGACGAAGTCATAGTGACAAATCCATAAGGAAGGTATAGAAGAAACTATAGTGGGTTGTGTGAAAACGCAGAGGAATGTTGAAGAATGATTCTTTGATGCCCAAGGGATTTTGACTATAGTTTCTTATCATTAGTCCTAATCTCAGTCAGACAAAAATCACACATGACATGTCTGTGTGTGTTGACTCTTTGGCAAGTGCACCAAATTGTCACAAGTAGTAAAGTACTCGGAAGTCCGAGTGTCGAATCCATAGGGACTTTGTTTGTACTGAGATTAATGCAAAATCCCAAATTTCAAGCAAGAGATAAGAGATTTAAAATAAAAGATAAAGAAAGATAATAGATAAGATAAATATTTAAAGCGAAAAATAGAAGATAAAGAAAAAGATAAAGAAATTAAAGATAAAATTAAAAGGTAAAGAAAAAGATAAAAGATTTAGATAAAATATAAATTCAAGATAAAATAGTGTTAGGAACTAACTTTCCTTGTCTGCCTAGGATGTATGAGTTTATGATTTTTTCTTTACCAATTCAGGTGATTCTATCCTACCCACATCTATTCATTTACTTGCCCCTGATGTCGTACGATGACAAGCCTATTTTAGCTATCTATCTCCCAAATGCCTTTGTAAAGACTCAATAGATAAAATGCATGAAATTCTAATTCTAGATGTTTGCTTTGACGCATGGGCATAATGCAATCACTCTATGCCTAGCAACGATTTTATTATGATATCTTTTCTTCTTGTTTTATGAGAAGTTATCATCTCCCGAGCGTCTAACCCCTAAAACTAATGCATGCATATCTTCTTTAAATCTTATTTAGAAGTTACCATCTCCCGAGCATCTAACTCCTAACAGAATATAAAGATTGAGTATGCAAGATAAAAATAGAAAAGAAAATAGGAAAGAAAAACCTGGTATTGCATTGATAAATAGTGAAGAGTACATCATACATCGCATTGGCTTCTAGGCTGTCAGGCCCTAACTAAGGGTTTAGCCACTATGGCCATTCAGGGCTTTTTACAATGAGGGGGGGGGGGGGGGTGAAAGAAAGGGAGTAAATGAAAGAAAGAGAGAAAATGATTTCCCCCAAAGGGGATTCTGTGGTGGTGTTCTCTTGTTTCCCTTGGACTGGCTCTCTGTTTATAGCTGCTGAAGTGGACTTTGGGCCTTTGTAGGCGCGCTTAGCGCAACACCCCCTCGCTCAGCGCGTGTGGATCGCGCACTTAGCGCGCGTGTTGCAAGCTTAGTGCGTGCTTCTGTTGGATCGCGGGCTTAGTGTGTGTCGCAGGCTTAGCGCCTGTGCTAACTGGCCCGCTTAGCCCGTGATGCACGCTAAGCGCACGTATTGGGCTGGGCCTATTTCAAATTTTCTTCTTTTCTTTAATTTTTCTGGTCTTTTTGCTTGTTACACCTCCAATTTTTATATCTGCAGCCAAAATTCAACAAAACATCAATTCTTTAATATTTAAGTGCAAATAACTGCTAAATAATTATTTTTAAAGATAATTTTTGCCTTATTTTCTATTATCAAAATACAATTATTTAGCAGTTATCAGTGTGGCTGGTTAACGGTCATGTGAGCAAATAATAGATTTTGACTAATGATAAGGATTTCAAACAAAACTTTTTAAATATTAGGAACCTATCCCAAAGCAAAAATTTATTAAAGATCAAATGCTATCCATTCTATTATGCCAACCTATGTTCCTTTTCCACTTCAGCTAGTGAAACTTGTACGGCTGATTCTTTCTGCTGTCATACACAAGCAGGTCTTGTTTCTGAGGCCCATTTGTCCTTTCTTTTTCTATTCCCCACCCCCTCTTTTCCCTATCCTTTTATATACCTTCATTATGGACCTATCAAGTTCTAACCAGGAAAATTCCAAAAACATTTCTAACCCAAATCTCCAAATTTACATGATGTCAAATCAGAAACAAACTAATAAATAAGAAAATGTGATTAAAAATAATATATAACACTACAGAGAAAAAAAATCAGAAAATTCATTTTCCATGCATACTATAAAGAGATTACAAAGTCAGAAAATATATATTTTCATGGGAGAAATGTTCATGTGAACACAATAATTACCTTGACTCCGTATAGTGATATTTTGTTGCATATCATTGCAGCAACTTTTTCAAGAGAATGACTTGAGTATTTCCCACCTCTAGCTTCTTCTTCAATTTTATTTGCAGAACTGTTGGAATTTGAATCAGTGGAACTTGCAGCAAGCAAGCAACAGAAGCAAGGGGGTGCAATTAGAAAACAAGACCAAGAGAGTAATTACAAGGCCCACTTACCTCAAGGATTAGGTGTGAAACAAGGAGGTGCATCATATCTGGAAGAATGATGCTGGTTGTGTAGGAGTAGACAAACTTAACCATTTCCTGATATTTTGTAGCACAAAAAGACAAATTCGATTATTGAGAAATCAATATAAATAATACTATGTAATAACAACATCAATCAATGGAATATACAATTGTTCCTCCCCTTATTCTTCTCATTCTTCTCTCCATGGAGGCCTTGGTCCTCGAAAACCAGCTTCTATCTTCTTCCCTATCAACAAGTATATAACATATATAATTATGTATGATAATTTTAAGAAAAAAAACAACACTAATATAAAATATATAGAATGGTAAAATACAAAAAAAAAAATCATATCTGCATTTCCAGAAGTATCTTATGGAATCTAGATTACCCAGGAAGAGAAATTAAAAACTTGAAAGAAGAAACAGAGAAAAAAGAAAATATTTTAAGATATGTTGTAACCCGGAATCAAAATAAAAGTTTATAAATAATTCAAGCACATATATATATTTTGGTGTCTTGATCTTATTGATGTATTTTGCAGACATTGATATACTTTTATTACCCTATAGAGCTGGAACAAGATCAACTAATTGAAGGTTTAGTGACATTGTCACAAAGCAAAGAAAATGCTCGACTTATGAATATTCACCTTGAATCTACGTGAGTCAGAACAATTTCGTTCACCAAAATATGCCATTGCAGTTGAGGTGGTCGGTCGTATGTGAAAGAGTCTGTTATGAGATGATGATCTTTTCATGCATTTCGGTATTGTTTTTTGCATTAACACTACCTGACAGTTTGTCAGTAGTGAAACCCTCCTTGTCCAACAATTCCATATGAGGAACACTACCTGACAACATTGCTGATTTCAAAAGCCTTGAATTCTTGGATATCTCTTATAAACTCTTTTCCTCATCCTTGCCATTGGGAATTGGTAAATTAGGGAGCTTGCAGAATCTCTCGTTGGCTGAAAATAACTTCTCCTGACTCTATTTCATAAATGGCCTCCATCAAGTCCCTCAACTTGACTTGCATGGGAATATGCTTCAAGGCAATTTGGATTAATAAATTACTCTAGAACCTGAAAGGTTAGTTAATTCACATTTTTTAAAAAAAAAAATTATTATTACCAACATTTTATGATATCATCGATGTTTATATTTTTATTTCTTGTATATATATATATATATAAATTATTACATTACTTAAAATTATTTATGAAAAGTAAATTTAATTAAATATAATATTCAGTAACTATTCAAGTATATATAAATATAATTATCAACTTGTATAACAGAGATATACTTTTAACTTCTTTTTTGAAAATATTACTATTAGCTTTAAAATGATTTATATATGTGTGATATTTTAAATTACATTTTTTGGTGAAATATTTTAAATTACTTTGTATCACAGTTATTATATATCTTAAATATTTTTTTAAAAAAATAGAAATAAAATTAAAACTTAAGATCGAGATCAATCCAGACTTATTAAATCATATTTAAATTTTAAACTACGTACATCAATTGAACAATGAATTAAGAAAACCAAAAATTGTATCAGATGATATTTCTCTTTTTCAAAACCAATCTAATCTACTCCATAAACTCCTCTTAATCGAACAACTATTAGGAAAGTGAAAAGGAAAATATAAAAAATTAAAAAAGTAAATAATTTGACTTTGTAGAAGTCATAACCACATTCTTTATCATCCTTCTCTTCTCCGTCCCCTCATTGTTGCACCTGACACATTTGTTTAACACGTTGCCGTATTGTCTGATCAATAGGAACATAATATATCGCCTCTTTATTTTCTGATCATGCAATTGCACTGATTTATTTTCTGTTCTTATCATGATTGGTTCCACATTATTATTATGTCATGCACTTCATCATGGTGCGTTGCACTAATATTAATGATCGTTCTACAAATCTTTGTTGTACCCCTTAAATTTCATTGGCTTCTGCCTTTTTTCTGATGGAAATTAATTAATTAACATTGGTTTTTGAAGGGCTTGTTAATTACAGCACCATGGAGGAAAGAGTGGGGCTTTTGTTTATGATTTTGTCATGCAAAAGAGGTAACAATTGTTAGATTGGCCTTTTTCTTATCTTTTTGCTTTTAAATTTAATTATCGTGCTAAGTGAGATGGATATAACGTAGTTACAACCTCACACCAAATTTACTGTACCATAATAAAGTTTATCTGGTTCTTGTAATAATATAAATAGTGATGAACCACTAGGGGTGGGTAAGCGGGCTGGTCCGTCCCACGTAAGGCCTGCCCGCATAAGCCCGCATTGGCAGTGGGCCGGGTTAGTCCGCCTCGCTTCTTGCATGGACCAAATAAATTGGTCTGCCCTCGTCCCGCGGACCCCGCGGGTTAAACGGACCAATCTGCAGGCCTAATTTTAAAAGAATTTCAATTTTAATAAAAATACAATACAATCAAATTAAGTTCAATACAGATGTAAATAAAATCTCAATAATTAGTCAATTACATCAATAAAATAAATAATGTCTTAACAAAAGAAAATCCAAACAATAAATCTAAAATATGAAATTTAAACATCTCCAACAACAAATGATTTCATATTTGAACTAACTTGAGTCTTCTCTATCTCCACATTTAAGAGTACAACAACAATGAATCAGCCCCAACAAAAATAGGATAAAAACAAATTCTAGATTGAGAAGAGATGTACTTTGCGTGGTGGCGCGGTGGTGGGCCGAGGCTGTGCCGCTATGGTGTGTCACGTGACTGCGTGAGTGTGAGTCGCGTTTTGTTTTCCTTGTAAGGAAAAGAGTCGTATGACTTGCGCGCGTGTGTGACTGTGTGGTGGAGAAAAATCATGAGGAGAAAAAGTGTTCTTAATCTGTTACAATAACTGCTAAATATGATGTGAACTATTTTTTATAATAAAAAAATATTGAAATATCTTTAAAAATATTTATTTAACAATTATTTTTAGCTTAAATGATAAGAATTAATATTTTTATTATTTATGGCTTGTAGATATGAAAATGATAGATTAAAAGAAAAAAAGATCGAGAAAATGTCAAAAAGGAAGATTTTTAGCATGTTATCACTTATCTTTTTATATCTTAATCTTTTATTTCTGTTATCTTTTATTTTTCTTATCTTATCTTTTTTATCTTTAAATCTTTATTTTATCTAAAGTGAAAAAGAGAAAATCAAACCTAATATAATTGAGTGAAGGTCACACAAATCAAACCTATTGTGAGTTGCGGGCAACCCGCGGACCCCGCGGGCTAAACCTGTATAGTTCGCGGGTTAAGCGGACGCGAGCCCAAATATATGACATAACCATGGATCATTTAAAAAAATTGGTTCCTAACCCGCACGGACTGTGGATCCCACGGGCCTGTCCATGGACCTGGGCCCGTTTACCCATCCCTATGAACCACATCCCTTCTAAAACCAAATACCCATACCTGTTTCATATACCTAGTACCTTAGAGATAGAATGCAAGGCTTGTATTATTCAATCTCCTATATATTTATTTACCAAACTTTGGTGGAAATTTTAAGGAGTGACAGGTTCATATTAGCTTTTAACCATCAATGGAAAACTGGAAAAAAGAAAAGGCTGGCACTAACAACCAGTTATTTGTCAATAGGAAAGGAAGCTTGGGCCCAATTGAAGGATGTTGTGGAAAATTAGTGTCTCTTTGATTTCAGAAGCTTTACTTTTTTTTTCCAATACTTACAAAAATATCATCTTATTTTTTTACCTCATGTCATGATTTGAAGAATGTGTTTTGCTACAAAGTATTGATACTTTAATTTGCTTCATGCATCTATATCTGATACCAATATATTGATATATTTCACTGGTACATATATGTGAAGTGACCAATTCTTTAAAAAAAAATTATGATAATCAAATATAGTGACATGTAACATAGAAGTAAGTATAATATAGAAATATAAAAAGTATTGTTTCTTGATGAACCAAATATGAAAATTGTTTTGTTTATAGATAATTTCAAGAAAGAAATGAGATTGATCATTGATAGTACCATTCTTATTTGTGATCAATAGGAAAAAATGATCTACAATTTTTTGATTTTATTTTTAGCAATGTCTAAGAAGTATGTATGTTCTTCAATTTACCGAATTGCAATTGTATATTTATTATGCTTTTATCAATTCTTACATATCTATCATATTTTTAGAATAATCATACCACTATTAATTTATAGTACAGGGGATAAGAGATAAGCTGAAATCATCCAATCTTCTGAAGTTCACTTGTACACCTTTTCATCCTTCACATTGTACCCAACGAAAAACCTCACAAATAAAAATTTAGCTATTGAGAAAGTGTCAATTTCACGTCAATTAAATCAAAAGTTACATTCAGCACTAGTTCAAATTTGAACTTAGATTCATGGGTAGGTACAGTTTCTCCGGGCCAATCAACCATATCTGAAAAACAAAAATAAGTTTCCCACTGTCATTTTCACTCTGGCCTCAATAATCTTAAGGAGAAATTAAGTTAGAATATAACAACACTGATGTGTAACATTTTTCCGGAGAATCATTATATTTAAGTATTTATCAATGTTGTTACTTAATACCTGTATGTTACTTCTTCGAAACATATATACAAGGTCAATTTCCACGTTGCCTTTGATAATTTGTTGATTCTCTGTAGATTCAGTAACATATATACAAGGTCAATTTCCATTTCAGAAACAATTGGATTTAGTAAAACGTAAAAGGAGAAAGACATGAAATGAAACATATCCTTGACAGAAATAGTTTTGTAGTTGGTTAGACTTAGAAGATACCTGTTGATCATCCTTGGTGGCTAAATCCATCTATCGTCAACCTTAATGCCAGGGATGTGACAAATTTTAGGCCAAATTTGATGGTGCTTCATGCGGCATAGTTTTTCCAGCAAAGGACAATTCTCTATGGTTAATTTTATTAGAGAGTCAGGAAGCCTTTCTCCCACCATATTTTCCAGCAAAGGACATCTCTGTATGGTTAATTGTTGCCCCGTGCAGTCCAACATCTCCAGATTTATTAACTTAATTAGATACAGAGACGTAAGGGAGGGAGGCAGCAAACCCTCCTTAGGGAAGGACTTGATGCCATCACATCGACCCCCAACATAGACATGGGTAACTGGTGGCCATGCTAGGCCGCTCAGTAGTTTCTCACAATTCTCAATCCCAACTGTTCTCAGGTTAGGTGGCATACCCCCTTCTGGAAACGACTCAATTTCTGGGCAGTTGGATATGTAGAGATATTCTAACTTTGGGAGAAGAGTACTCATCTCTTCAGGCAATCCTTCTCTCCCGAATGATACAAAGTTGGGGCATTGGTAAATACTCAAAGAACACAGACTCTTAAATGACTCTGCCCCTGAAACCAAAAGATATTCCATATTTTCACACTTTCCGATTGTGACAACTCTGAGATTTGGAAAGGTAACCAATGGAAGAGATGTGAGTGAATCACAACTGCTTTCTATTGACAGTGTTTCCAGTAACTCATGTTTGTGTTGCGTCGGGAATTCCAGTTTTTTAAGATCCTCGATATACAGAGTCTTCAGTGATTCAGGTAAACGACCACCCGGAAATGACACGGCTGACGAGCAATCCCTTAATGTTAAAGACCGGAGACAAGTTGGTTGGATGTTTGTGATGGCCTCTATCATAGACTCCACCATTGGGCTTCCTTCTACTTCTATAGTCTCTACTAAGAGAGGTAACGCATGCAGTGCTACTTTATTGCTTTTACATATCTCCAAACTTTGGGAAACATTCTCCAAGTTCCTAAGTTCAAGTTGACCACGAAGATTTGAAAGTGCTCCCAATTCTTTGATTCCATTCTCTTCGTGCTTGCCCACAACAAAGAAATCCAGATGTTGTAAATGATTTAATTTACTCATTCCTCTCGGCATCTCTTTTATAGGAGTTTCTTGTATCTCAAGATGACGCAAGTTAACAAGATTGCACATGTCACTAGGCAACTTAGTCAGCTTTCTGCAACTACAGAACTTCAAAGTTTGCAGATTGTATAAATTACACAATGACTTTGGCAGTGTTTCTACACTTGAATGAGAGAGATCTAAATAGCGCAGATGGATCAATTTACCTATTGAATCAGGCAAAGAATCCAGACTTCGGAAGTCATGAAATGATAAAACTCTCAAGTACATAAGCTTCGACACTATGATACATTGTGCCTCCTCATTCTTGAATGGAGAAGCTTCAAAATTGATAATGGACAAGAAAGTTCTCAGAAATTTTACTCTACCAACAACATCAGGGTTGTCCAAGAATGAAGAATTGAATTTGGAAAATGACAAATGACGAGTCTTGGTGTCGATCTTTGTTTCTTTCCCAAGTTCTTCTGATCTAAAGTAAAAATCTCCACCGAGTGACGTCGCTAGATCATGCATGAGGTCATGCATCACAAACCATTTCCGATCATGCTTGAGGTCAGGCATCAAAAACCATTTCCGATCAGACCAACTACTTCTATTTGAACGTTGGAAAAATGATCTCGAAACCAAATCATCAAAATACTCATGACCAACCTCTTCTAAAGTCCTACCATTTCTTGGTTTCTTCAAAAGATCTTCGGCCATCCACAACAAGATTAATTCATTTTTTTCAAACTCGTAATCTTGAGGATACAAGGAACAATAAACAAAGCACCGTTTTAAATGTGGAGGGAGGTAATGATAACTAAGTCTCAGTGCTGGAATAACTTTACACTCACTTTCAGAAAGTTCCCAAATGTCACTATTCAGAATATTATTCCAATCCACGATGTCATGCTTTCTTCTCAACATGCCTCCAAGCGACTCTGCTGCTAAAGGCAGTCCATCGCACTTTTTAACAATCTTCTTTCCAATTTTTTCTAGTGTTGTTGTGTTCCCGATCGATTCGGAGTAAAGACACGCATGGTTCGCAAACACTGACCAGCAATCTTCATTCGACAATTGGTTTAGATGATAGGTGTGAACAGTTTGGACTACAGATGCTGTTTTTTCACTGCGGGTTGTTAGAAGAATTTTACTTCTCCTAATAATCCCACGGTTAAATGGTTTCTTAAGAAGACGCCAATCAACATAATCCTCTGTCCAAACATCATCCAAAACAATTAAGAATTTTTTATCTTTCAGTTTGTCCATCAATTCAAGATGAAGTAAATTCAGATCATTCAAGTTACAAGGCTTTCCAGTCACCGCCTCTATTATAGTTTTTGTGACCTTCAGAACATCAAATTCTTGAGAAACACAAACCCATGCCTTAAAGTCAAATATCTGTTTCAAATTCTCATCATTGTACACCAATTGGGCCAAAGTAGTTTTTCCAACCCCACCCATGCCCACAATAGGAACCACAGACACTTCACTACCGTCACTGTTATCCTCCGACAACAACTTGATTATGGCCTCCTTATCTTTCTCCCTACCATATATATGAGATCCATCTTCCAGAGATGTTGATGGAGCTTTCCATGATAAGTTCTCCACTGCGCTCTCTTTCAAATCAAGATTCTCCTTGAGTTTTAAATGAGACTCAAGTGTGACAACTATGTCTTCCAACTTACTAACGATCTTCCTATCGGAAAAGCGAGAAATCAAGTCTCTTACCTTGTTTTGGGTGGCAGCTTTGGTGAAAACATGGTCGAGTAAGTCATCGGCTTCATAGACAGCATCTTTGAGATCATCGAGCCAGTGTTTGACATTGGTGTTTGTGATCTGTTTCTTCTCGGCATCATCAAGCACAGCTCCAACCACTCTGAGAGTGGTCTCCAACTTTTGAAGCAACTTCTTGCTAAGCTTCTTTCCACGGATCAGGTCAACAAAGTCAGGTGAAGCCAGCCTGTCGAAAAGCACATCAAGGAAAGCAGAGAGAAAGGCACCACCTACCACTGCTGCAGCCATTATCTCAAGAACAAAAGATGATCAGAGTAGAAAGACAAAGGCAAGGGAATTGGTTGCTATGAACTGGGTTGGTTCTTGGTAAGGTTAACTGATTTGATGAGATTTGGCTTAAGTCAACTCTCTTCACCTTCACTCGTTCTGCTGTGCAAGACAAAAGTATGGTCTTTTTTATTTTTATTATTTGTATTATTATGGTGGTGGGTGACTTCTCACGTTGGGAGTCTCTTTACTTTTGATCCCCACATGTTGCTTTCTTGATATTTCTATTTTGAATTTAGCTCCTCTAAACTAAACACTCAAGAGATTTAAAGAGTGATGATATTTCTACCGTTAATTTTAAAAAAATGGATTATATTTCTAAAATGCTATAATTAAAGTTAGTGATGGCCAGCTTTCTCGCTTTCCAAAACGTGTGGAGCAGTGGTGTGTGTTTTTTTCTTGGTGATATGTGTGGATGGCTGCAAGGTTACTGTGCTTAATTATGTTCCTGTGCTTTAATGTTGTGAGACAAGTTGTATTGAAGCAGTTTGCACATGTGTTTTGGATATTTTTATTTAAAAAATAAGTTAATAGTAAAATTGAAAATGAATTTTTTTTGTTAAATCCAAAAGTTATGTAAAGATCCTCAACTTAGAATTTTTTTCTAAAGTTAAAATTTAAAATCAATTTTTCAATGTGAAAGTAAATAGTGAAATATTTATTTAAATTCGTGTTAGTTTATATTTCAACCTAATCATTAAAATTGTCATAGAGATATGATATTTTATAAAGATTTAATACTGAATCATGATTTTATAAATTTAAAATAATTGATAATGATTTATGTTTTTTAATCAAGTGATAAAAGATTTAAATTTTTATTAATTCTTATATATAGAATAAATTTTGTTAGGAGGAAAATAAAAAAATGAGATTAAAAAATTATTAAGACAAAAAAAATGTTGAACAAATTAAAAGAGAAAGAATTAAAGAAAGGGCACATGCTAATTGATCCCTAAAAACATAATATTAATGAATTCAAGATTTGAATATCTTTATATGTACGTTAAAGATGTGTGCAAAAAGAAAAGTGTGTGATTTTTTATTAAATAAAATCAATAAAATAAATAATAGATACTAATAAAATAAAGAATATTGTGAAGATGTTATAATAATGATAATAATAATAATAATATAGAGTGATTAAAGTAATTTGGCATGAAAAATTATTATTCAATTCAACTCTTTTTTTATGTTATATATCTATTGTAATTATTTGATAAATACTTCCATAAAATTTTTTGGTTGGTGATTATCCTTTGAATCTTATCTATATAAAATTTTTATTATTAGTCAAGTAAAATATATTTAGTGAGATCATCTCAAACAACAATACTAAAATGAGAGATAAAGAAAATTTAAGTCCAACAAATGAAAATATTTTACTATATGTAAAAAATATTTTTCTCCTATCATATTTAATAAATATAATTTTTATAAAATATAATTTTATTTTAAATCAACAGGTATAAATTTTTATCAATAGTGAAAATAGATTTAAGTGAACTTTCTAGGAAAACTTTTTTATTTGTTTGTTTAAGTGTTGAAGATATTTATCCTCTAACTTATTTTTTCTCATCACAATTATTTTTTTCTTTTTAGTATCAAACAAAATCTTATAGGATTTTTTTACTCCACTACACTTGCTCTCTCCTCAATTTTTTTCAAAATACACCTGCCTCAAAATTGTTTCCTAAACAACACTCCTTTTTAGCTTGCAGAGAGAAGTCGGGGTTAGGGAACCCAACTTCTCTTTGCTCCTATTATTTTTTAATTTAAAAAAATTATTAAATTCATTTTTTATATATTTTTTAAAATAAAAACCCTTGAGCTTCCTTCTACTTCTATAGTCTCTACCAAGAGAGGTAACGAATGCAGTGCTACTTTATTGCTTTTAATTATCTCCAAACTTTGAATGGCGGGAGCCGTTGGGAGAGAAGAGACAAGCAGCTCGCAATTACTAATATAAAGTGATATTAGAGATTCATATAATAATTAATTAGTTTTAAGAAATATTTAATTTCAGTTTTTTGCATTTAATTTAATTAATTTATATGTAAAATTATTCAAAATATTATTTATAAACTTTAAATATTATAAAAATCAATTTTTATTTAAAAATTAAAGTATAATAATTGAATCATTTTATCATTCATATTTTAAAATTACCATAACATTTTAATTTAATATAATTTATGTGTTTAAATTTTTATACAAAAAATCCTCATATAATTTTATAAATACGCGCGTGAATTTATTATTAAATATATGTTTCGTGCATAACAAGAGAGTTGAATAAGTACCGAGTGTCATTGTTATTCTTTCAAAAATTAGAGTTCAACTCTTGACATCTTTCCATCACCTCACTTAGTCGCAGCATCTGACAATATTTAATTTATAAGTAATGTTTTCAGTATTCTAATTAATAAGAATTTTAGCTTATATAAATATTGGATTTAATAAATAGCATACAAATTTAAATATTTTAACCCAATAATTTAATTAAAATCGTATACAAATGACTCAAATCAACTCATTCTTAAGTCATAGGTATGATGAAACTCAATCCAAACTTACCTGCATACACCTCTATGTCGCTGGCTGAATTTTTAAAACAAAATTTTCTTGTATTTTAAAAGTGGATTTGTGCAATTCGTAAAAGGAAGGTTGTGTTAAATAATTGACGAAAAAGAATTCGTGGCGAATTATCTTTTGTCAAAACCCATTTTATATTTGTAATTAATATTTTATTTTAAAATTTATTGTTACAGTTCGTACGTATACAAGTTAGTGACTATATATAGTTTACAGTTCGTGTGTTTCATGCCAATATATAATTTTCGTAAATAAATTGCACGAATCCTTTGCATCACTCATATATACAAGTGCTGCAACTTGTTATCACCTACTTGACTAGTCACATATATTTAATTTTAACACCAATTTGAGGAAAAATAAATTGTAAGAATTCTTTTTTGTCAAATCTGCACGAGGTGTGATTATGTCAAAACCTATTTGGTATTTTTAATGAATATTAGTTTTTAAAAAGTTGTTAATAAGTCAGGTATACCCTTTAGAATCTATAGTTTACGGTTTGTGTATGGAAAATATAATGCTGTGTTAGGAAAGAGGATTTTGTAAAAGTCGCACGAAGTTTGATGTCTGTAAATCTCTTTTTACATGCTTTTTAAATTTTTTTAATCGATATTCATTTTATAAAATCATAACCGTCCATTCTATATTTCGTGTAATTCGTGTGGATTTACCTTTCATAACAGATAGCATCATTCTGTTTGTATTTTGTGCAAATAATTTTCGTACTAAGTAGCAACGTTGATAAATAAAACGAAAAAGAGATTATGATGATGATGATGATGATTGGTACAAATTGTATTGCATGAATCACAAATTAATTCCGTCACTAAACTGCATATTTTCGCCAGGTATGATTTTGTCAAAACCCATTTGTAATTATTATTATTATTATTATTATTAATGAAAAACATGTGTTGTCACGCTTTATATTTATATTTCTATTTTGCAAACACATTTTTATTATATTAAATTTAAAATTATATATTATAACAACATTTTTTATTTATGCTCTTACTAAATCTTTATAGTTACAAGTGAATAAGTGAATAAATATGTAAGTATTTAAAATCATATAGTTTGTCTCAAGTAAATCAACAAACTTGCATAATTCATCAAGGTATCAATATCCACTCCCAAGGCACCACAAAAGTCTTGATGGAAATTCATTTTGAGGCCCGAAACAAGTTCAAAGTCTCTCAAAACGCTTTTTATGGTAAGCACCTTAGAAAGGGTTGCTTCTCCTGTAAAGAGTGCGTCATGCGTCATTTGCATATTGAAGCAAGTTTACATCCTCTCTCCCACTACCCACTAAGAAATTAGAGAATTTGTTCCTTTCAAGTGCTTGCCTCATGTTTTTATGAGACATTCATCATCATAATATAATCTCAAAATAATATCTATTCCTTATCAGAAAAGGATACTACCAAGATACTTACAAAATTAACATTTAAATGTTGAAAATTGTCTCATATAAGATAATATATATTAATAATGATTGCCAACAAATAAGTAGCATGAAGTACATTAAGAAGAAAAAAATCCCTTCTTTTTATTCAATTTTTTTTCTCTCGTTCTAGTGACTAAATATTTTATATCGAAGCGTCTTGAATTAGACAACATTGTTTTCAAAGAAAATGAAGTATGGGAGAATATGTTGAGTTTAATTAGTGGAGGTACTTTACAAATTTTTTAGAAGGAAGGTAATTGTTTAGACATTTTTGTTAATGGGAGCGAGGAAATCTTTGGAGGTGATGATCCCCTCTCAATTTCGGAATAAATAACCGAAGAACAATTAAAACTATAGGAAAATCAAGATTCCTTAAGGAAGAACCCATAAATATTAAATGATAACTGAAATAAATCAAATAAAAAAAAGTTAAAGGACAAAAGTGAAACCAAGCCTTACATTAAAAGATAAAAATATTACTTTTACCTTCATGAATTTGATATAAATCTTTTTTAGTAAATTGAGTTTAATATTTTGTATAAAAAATCATATAAAATTGATTTATTAACTAAGAAATTCAAACCGAACTAATTGGTTTTGTTTCGATAAGCAAAACAATATAGCTTTTAAATAGGGTTTTCTAACTAAACCTAAGTAAAAATTTCACTGAAAAATTCAAACTTGCTTCTTATGATTTTTAATGAAATTCAAATAACATTCTAGAAAATATGTAGCGGTAAACATGGCAGGAGATAGGTAAGTACAGGAATATGTTGGGCCGTTCACAGCAGGAACTTGAGCCACTGATACAACTATTGAGGAAGAGCAAAGAGGTTGTTTACAAGTGTTCAAAAATAGGGAAATACAATTTTGTGGCTAATAATTCTTACCGTGGAAAACTAAAATTAAAGATCTTGCAGACTCAATTGAGAGGTTTTTCAATATTGAAATGCTAGCTCTTATTGCACGCGATCAACTTGAGATCTTGCTTAGGGTTAGTGAAATAGAATACTTCAATGATGAAAAGTTTTCCGATTCGGTGATCGCGGCATTAGCTATAGCTGCTGCTGTTACTGTTGCTATAGTTATTCAATTTCTTCTGTTCTAATTTTTGCATGATTAATTAGGGTTATTTGGATAGTCTGGATAAGGTTTTAGTTTCAAACTTTGTTGTCTTTATTGTATATTAGCAACCGATTTGTCACGCCTATTATGTTTTTGCTTTTTTATTGTACTTTCGCATTTCTATTAAGCTAATTAAATATGTTATATATATAGTTAAAAACAATCTCTTATTATATATATATATATATATATATATATATATATATATATATATTAGTTTCATATGTTTTTAAATTCATGTTTATCTTTAGAATTTTCTTTACTTCTTATACTCTACTATTTATGATAATATATAGTAATTCAATTTTATTTTGTATATTGCATGTAGGCTACCGTAGTTTTTTTTCCAACAAAATGATTTGTATTAAATGGTACCAAAAGTACCTAAGATCCAAAAACATATACACCAGTGACAGTAGAAAGAAAGCAAATTCCATGGTTAGATTATATTTCTATCTCGACAAAGATAGCTAGCTTCGAACATGGACCATTACACCCAAAGTCATGGTTTTAAAATGTAGTCAGCAACCATAATTGCAGTCATAACGCTAATGTATTTTGACTCTGTAATCACATCACAATTATAATTATGATCACATCAGTTTGTATTTTTCCATAATTATCCACAATGTAAGATTTTTAGGTTCGTTGCATGCAACGCAATCATAATTGCAATTTAAAATCATGTCTAAAGCCATGCAACATTGATGCGCATCACTAACCAGCCCCCACCATCGTGCACATAAACATCGGTTGCATTTGGGATGATCCCACTCGAAGAGCAGCTACCACCGAATCAAATTAACTTCACATTTCATTCAAAATTGTCTCTTCATGAAACAAGCTCCAGGTGCCATATATCATTAAGTAAAACAATAATTAAAATTAGGGACTCTGGCTTTTATTAATCCACGATCGTGCAAAGAATAATATATTCTGCGTAATTTTCTCAGCATTGAAAGAGCCATTAATTCCTTAGCATACACTCATTCCTAGCATTCCATACACACCAAAATTTCTGATGCCCACACCGCCCTCCATACATCTGCCTCCTTCTTTGAACTTACGAATACAGAATCTTGCCAAAAATGTGATTCTGGTCATTGTGGCAACACCACATTTACATGCAGCCAGCAGCCAAGAGTAACATTGCCTCCAAATTAGTACCAAGAATTTTTTGACATGAGAAGAAACAGTGAGATACCGACTCATCTACCTCAAGGCAAAAGGGACATAAGCACTCATGAGGATTATAAATGGTGTTTCTCCTTTTTAGATTATCCTTCGTTGGTAGTCAATCAATCAAGCATCACTCTCCAAATTAAGAAACACGCCTTAGGTTGTATATACCTTAGTGTAGTAGTATGAGAAAAAATATCCAAGTTAAATAGAAAATTATTTTTATAAATATGAACACTTTTTTTAAGGCAAAATGTAAAAAGAAAAGTTGCAATTTCTCCCCAATCTCTGCAAGAGGTACATGTGTTACCGTATTACATACATAAAAAAATGGTTTCTCCTAAGTTAACTTTCAGTCCTAAAAAATGCCACTGTTAACTTCTCTAACATCAATCACATTTGAAGTGGCTCCAAACACCAGCAAGAGAAGAAAGTTCATGGTTTTTTGCCTTATATAACAACCACTGCCATGAGATATGTTTTACGGCTGTCAAAATACCCCCTGGTTCACACTTTTTGCAACTAAAGGCTATCATATAAAATATTTCTGTTGGCCGAAATCGGTTACGTTTCTTTTGATCGACCTCGGTCGAAGTTATTTTTTGATCAATGTCGGTTAGAAATTTTTTTGTTAACCTTAGTCAATGATGTTTGTGATCGATATCAACCGATTATATTTTTTTACCAACATCTTGTCAGGACTATTTTTTGGTCAACGTCACCTTGGTTTTTTCGGTCAATGCGACAAAGCTTGTTACCAGGAACAACTTGAGGCACTTGCGGACTCGCTTGTCAGGTTTTTCATCATTGACATGCAAGCTCAGATGGCAAGAGACCAGAAGGAGATCCTGCTTAAGGTTAGGAGAATACTTAGCGCTGTTAATAAATTTCCCTCCCACACAGTTGATGCATCTAACCCTGAAGAAAATGCAATTCTAGTATGGAAGCAACAAATACAAGTTTGTCTTTGTCCTGCTATTCTGATCCTCTCTCTATCCAGATGTATATATGTTTGTTAGTGCATATATATATATATGCATCCATGTATATATGTTTGCATATACATACATATATGAATGTACGTAGATATATTCATATATATATATATATATATATATATATATATATATATATATATATATATATATATATATATATATATATACACACGTGCTTTGTGCATGTAACCATTTGCATTTAAAGAGTTTGTATCATTATCTTTGAAACATCTTTTTACGCTATTTTCAATCAATGCAAGAATTTTAGATCATTATCTTATTCGTTACTTCTCTTTAATTATATTTGTTAAGTTAAAAAATATTAATGCTTTAAGATGAATTAAGACTCCTAATTGTAACCACATCAGCCATACTTTCCTGTGATAATTCATTTCTGGTTTGGCAACATTTCCCACCTCAACTATCTGTGTCTCTTTTAGTAAATTCAGTAGGGATTGTAAGATTATGTGCTTAGTTTGCTTTGTTTTTTTAGTTTTATGATGTATAAAAAATTATAGATCAGTTAGTAGTTTGGTTTTAGGTTTTGTTCTGGTCTAGATCGGATCATGTTCCGATCTTCTACATCTTTAGCTTTTACGCACTGTGTGCTTGAAGCTAAGGGGTTATCTTTTGGTTCAGATTGGAATGTATTGGATTATGTTCCGATCTTCTATCACGCATCAAGCCCATAAAAGAGGCTTAGGTCAATTCACTTTCAAAGTTGGGCCTTGCCAAGCGGGATCAAACGACCACCTTAAGGGGGATTGACGAGAATCCGACTATTTCTGCAGAATAAGGGATTAACTGATTGTTTATGATATGCTGATTAGTCATGTATCATGAAGGGACAACTAACATAAACTTAATAGCACGAAACATTTGCGGGATATGATGGAATATTTTGATGCAGCATAAAGACCCCAACTTGTAAAAATTGTGGGGGGACTGAATGTGCTTCATTTTGAGGAGGCTTTTTCCGGAACAGGTTTGTTATATTTTTATTGCATGTTATTTAGAATTAAAATCTATTATGTCAGTTGTGCATATAGCTTGCGTCAAGTGAATCAATAAAGATTGAACTCGTAACATATTATATTGATTTGATAGTTATATTTCTTAAGTGGGAAAATATTGAGATTCTTAGAACATTTTTGTCAAAGAATCCATTTTAGGTTCTTGGATTATTTTTTGTGAGTCCCATGATGTTATATAGGATGCAAGAACTTCTATCATTTGTTATTCTAATAGTAGAATCCAATTTGGATTATTAGATTTTACTAGCACAAGAAAAAATAATATTTTTGTAAAAATAGTAGTTCTTTTCCTAGAACCCAATCTCCATCTTAAAAAACTCTTAATAAGAATAATAGTAGATCTAGTGGATAGTGTTCTTGAGTTCAAGAATCCCATTAAAGATGCTATTGGGCCTTTGACAAACTGTCCATGTTGTGCTACTCATTAACAAACCTGTGCTTACATTTCATAGGCTCTGGTGAAATAATAGATAAAAGTTATTTATATACAAATATTTCTAAACATTATTAAATGTATTACATAAAAACTATAGACCAATAATATCATTAAAAATGACGCATTTTAATATGTTAAGCAAATAAGATAATTTCAATCAATCTCGAACAGAAAATATATATAGAGAGAGATATCGAGTTTAATACTTATGTATTGATGATACATTATTATAAATTATTGTTTGAATTACTTTAAAATAATTATTTTAAAAGTCAACAAACTTATCACATAGTGAGTTGCAATTAGGTAATGGTTTAAATATATTTTTGGTCTCTGATAAATACTCATTTTTTGCATTTGGTCCCTAATAAATTTTTGCTTTGTGATGGGTCCCTAATATTTAAAAAGCTTTGTTCGAAGTTCCTGCCGTTAGTCAAAATCCATTATCTTCATATGTGATCGTTAACCGATCACGTAAGATTTTTTATTTTTTTATAGAAAAAAGTAAAAAAACGACATCATTAAGTCCCCGAATCCTCCAAACCACCCCGACCAGTCCCCAACCAACTCCTCCACTAGCTCCACACCACCGCTATTGTGTCTCCAAAACCCCCCAAACCTCCCTTGAAACCCCATGGCAGCAACACAACAATAATTCTAACCCATTTTCTTTTTTTCTTCTCTTGAACCATGGCTCCCCATGGCAACAACAAATCTCCTTCTCTAAAAAATCACTCATGGACCCCCCTTCCCCAAAGAAAACCCTCCTCTTTGTTTTCATCATTTCCTTCTCTTCACCTACGACACACAAGTGGGTTTGAGGGCCAAGTGTGAGAGAGAGACTGGGAGAGAAGTGAGGTTTGTGAGTTGAAGGAAGTTACTGGTGGTAGCTGGCGTTGGCACGAGCAGTGGCACGACTGGCAACACCAGTGGTGGCCGATGGCTGGGTTGGTCGTGACCTTTAAGAAGGGAGAACAAGAAGAGACAACCATGAAAGCAAGGGTTTGCAAAAAGAGCTCGCAACTATGAAAGGTCGACGACAAGTTCAGACATCGCTATCCCACTCATTTTTTCGTGCTCTATGCAATGGACCGAGCGGAATCGCATTTTAGGGTAAGGTTTTGTTGACCTTCTTCTACCCATGAAACTATTTTGATGTGTTCTCTTAGAAACCTTATCCATGTGAATTTCTTGAGTTGGGAGTTGGCTTGGTTTGATTTGAAAATGTAAAATTGATTGCAAGGTCCTAAAAATCGTTGGTGAGGACCACTTCACCTTGGATCTTCACGAGTGACGAAGTCATAGTGACAAATCCATAAGAAAGGTATAGAAGAAACTATAATGGGTTGTGTGAAAACGTAGAGGAATGCTGAAGAATGATTTTTTGATGCCCAAGGGATTTTGACTATAGTTTCTTATCATTAGTCAAAATCCGTTATTTGCTGAAGAATGATTCTTTTATGCCCAAGGGATTTTGACTATAGTTTCTTATCATTAATCCTAATCTCAGTCAGACAAAAATCACACATGACATGTCTGTGTGGCTGGTTAACGATCGTGTGAGCAAATAACAGATTTTGACTAATGATAAGTATTTCAAACAAAACTTTTTAAATATTAGGAACCTATTACAAAGCAAAAATTTATTAAAGATCAAATGCTATCCATTCCATTATGCCAACCTATGTTCCTTTTCCACTTCAGCTAGTGCAACTTGTACGGCTGATTCTTTCTGCTGTCATACACAAGCATGTCTTGTTTCTGAGGCCCATTTGTCCTTTCATTTTCTATTCCCCACCCCCTCTTTTCCCTATCCTTTTATATACCTTCATTATGGACCTATCAAGTTCTAACCAGGAAAATTCCAAAAACATTTCTAACCCAAATCTCCAAATTTACATGATGTCAAATAAGAAACAAACTAAAATAAGAAAATGTGATTAAAAATAATATATAACACTACAGAGAAAAAAATCAGAAAATTAATTTTCCATGCATACTATAAAGAGATTACAAAGTAAAAAAATATATATTTTCATGGGAGAAATGTTCATGTGAACACAATAATTACCTTGACTCCGTATAGTGATATTTTGTTGCATATCATTGCAGCAACTTTTTCAAGAGAATGACTTGAGTATTTCCCACCTCTAGCTTCTTCTTCAATTTTATTTGCAGAACTGTTGGAATTTGAATCAGTGGGAACTTGCAGCAAGCAAGCAACAGAAGCAAGGGGGTGCAATTAGAAAACAAGACCAAGAGAGCAATTACAAGACCCACTTACCTCAAGGATTAGGTGTGAAACAAGCAGGTGCATCATATCTGGCTGGTCGGGTAGGAATAGACAAACTTAACAATTTCCTGATATTCTGTAGCATAAAAAGACAAATTCGATTATTGAGAAATCAGTATAAATAATACTATGTAATAACAACATCAATCAATGGAATATACAATTGTTCCTTCCCTTATTCTTCTCATTCTTCTCTCCGTGGAGGCCCTGGTCCTTGAAAACCAGCTTCTATCTTCTTCCCTATCAACAAGTATATAGCATATATAATTATGTATGATAATTTTAAGAAAATAAACAACACTAATATAAAATATATAGAATAGTAAAATACAAAAAAAAACAAGATCATATCTGCATTTCCAGAAGTATCTTATGGAATCTAGATTACCCAGGAAGTTAAATTAAAAACTTGAAAGAAGAAACAGAGAAAAAAGAAAATATTTTAAGATAAGTTGTAACCCGGAATCAAAATAAAAGTTTATAAATAATTCAAGCACATATATATATTTTGGTGTCTTGATCTTATTGATGTATTTTGCAGACATTGATATACTTTTATTACCCTATAGAGCTGGAACAAGATCAACTAATTGAAGGTTTAGTGACATTGTCACAAAGCAAAGAAAATGCCTGATTTATGAATATTCACCTTGAATCTACGTGAGTCAGAACAATTTCGTTCACCAAAATATGCCATTGCAGTTGAGGTGGTCGGTCGTATGTGAAAGAGTCTGTTATGAGATGATGATCTTTTCATGCATTTCGGTATTGTCCTTTGCATTAACACTTACACAACATTCTCCAACTGAGGTAGCAGTTTGTCAGTAGTGAAACCCTCCTTGTCCAACAATTCCATATGAGGAACACTACCTGACAACATTGCTGATTTCAAAAGCCTTGAATTCTTGGATATCTCTTATAAACTCTTTTCCTCATCCTTGCCATTGGGAATTGGTAAATTAGGGAGCTTGCAGAATCTCTCGTTGGCTGAAAATAACTTCTCCTGACTCTATTTCAGAGATGGCCTCCATCAAATCCCTCAACTTGACTTGCATGGGAATATGCTTCAAGGAAATTTGGATTAATAAATTACTCTAGAACCTGAAAGGTTAGTTAATTCACAATTTTTTTTTAAAAATTATTATTACCAAAATTTTATGATATCATCGATGTTTATATTTTTATTTCTTTTATATATATATATATATATATATATATATATATATATATATATATTATTACATTACTTAAAATTATTTATGAAAAGTAAATTTAATTAAATATAATATTCACTAACTATTCAAGTATATATAAATATAATCATCAACTTGTATAACAGAGATATACTTTTAGCTTCGTTTTAGAAAATATTACTATTAGCTTTAAAATGATTTATATATATGTGATATTTTAAATTACATTTTTTGATGAAATATTTTAAATTACTTTGTATCACAGTTATTATATATCTTAAATATTTTTTTTTGAAAAAATAGAAATAAAATTAAAACTTAAGATTGAGATCAATGCAGACTTATTAAATCATATTTAAATTTTAAACTACATCAATTGAACAATAAATTAAGAAAACCAAAAATTGTATCAGATGATATTTCTCTTTTTCAAAACCAATCTAATCTACTCCATAAACTCCTTTTAATAGGAGAACTATTAGGAAAGTGAAAAGGAAAATATAAAAAATTAAAAAAGTAAATAATTGGACTTTGTAGAAGTCATAACCACATTCTTTATCATCCTTCTCTTCTCTATCCCTTCATTGTTGCACCGGACACATTTCTTTAACACGTTGTCCTATTGTCTGATCAATAGGAACATGATATATCGCCTCGTTATTTTCTGATCATGCAATTGCATTGATTTATTTTCTGTTCTTATCATGATTGGTTCCACATTATTATTATGTCTTGCACTTCATCATGGTGCGTTGCACTAATATTAATGATCGCTCTACAAATCTTTGTTGTAACCCTTAAATTTCATTGGCTTCTGCCTTTTTTTTCTGATGGAAATTAATTAATTAAGATTGGTTTTTTAAGTGCTTGTTAATTACAGGCACCATGGAGGAAAGAGTGGGACTTTTGTTTCTGATTTTGTCATGCAAGAGAGGTAACAATTGTTAGATTGGCCTTTTTCTTATCTTTTTGCTTTTAAATTTAATTATCGTGCTAAGTGAGATGGATATAAAGTAGTTACAACTCACACCAAATTTACTGTACCATAATAAAGTTTACCTGGTTCTTGTAGTAATAATATAAATAGTGATGAACCACATACCTTCTAAAACCAAATACTCATACCTGTTTCATATACCTAGTAACTTAGAGATAGAATGCAAGACTTGTAGTATTCACTCTCCTATATATTTATTTACCAAATTTTGGTGGAAATTTTAAGGAGTGACAGGTTCATATTAGCTTTTAACCATCAATGGAAAACTGGTAAAAAGAAAAGGCTGGCACTAACAACCAGTTATTTGTCAATAGGAAAGGAAGCTTGGGCCCAATTGAAGGATGTTGTGGAAAATTAGTGTCTCTTTGATTTCAGAAGCTTTACTTTTTTTTTCCCCAATACTTACAAAAATATCATCTTATTTTTTTACCTCATGTCATGATTTAAAGAATGTGTTTTGCTACAAAGTACTGATACTTTAGTTTGCTTCTTACATCTATATCTGATACCAATATATTGATATATTAATTTCACTGGTACATATATGTGAAGTGACCAATTCTTTTTAAAAAAATTATGATAATCAAATATAGTGACATGTAACATAGAAGTAAGTATAATATAGAAATATAAAAAGTATTGTTTCTTGATGAACCAAATATGAAAATTGTTTTGTTTATAGGTAATTTCAAGAAAGATATGAGATTGATCATTGATAGTATCATTCTTATTTGTGATCAATAGGAAAAAATGATCTACAATTTTTTTATTTTGTTTTTAGCAATGTCTAAGAAGTATGTATGTTCTTCAATTTACCGAATTGCAATTGTATATTTATTATGCTTTTATCAAATCTTACGTATCTACATATCTATCATATTTTTAGAATAATCATACCACTATTAATTTATAGGACAGGGGATATGAGATAAGCAGAAATCATCCAATCCTTCTGAAGTTCACTTGGTCCACCTTTTCATCCTTCACATTGTACCCAACAATAAATCTCACAAATAAAAATTCAGCTATTGAGAAAGTGTCAATTTGACGTCAATTAAATCAAAAGTTACATTTAGCACTAGTTCAAATTTGAACTTAGATTCATGGGTAGGTACAGTTTCTCCGGACCAATCAACCATATCTGAAAAACAAAAATAAGTTTCCCGCGGTCATTTTCACTCTGGCCTCAATAATCTTAAGGAAAAATTAAGTTAGAATATAACAACACTGATATGTAACATTTTTCCGGAGAATCATTATATTTAAGTATTTATCAATGTTGTTACTTAGTACCTGTATCGTTACTTCTTGGAAACATATATACAAGGTCAATTTCCACGTTGCCTTTGATAATTTGTTGATTCTCTGTAGATTCAGTAACATATATACAAGGTCAATTTCCATTTCAGAATGAATTGGATTTAGTAAAACGTAAAAGGAGAAAGACATGAAATGAAAGATATCCTTGACAGAAATAGTTTTGTAGTTGGTTAGACTTAGAAGATACCTGTTGGTCATCCTTGGTGGCTAAATCCATCTATCGTCAACCTTAATGCCAGGGATGTGGGAAATTTTAGGCCAAATTTGAGGGTGCTTCATGCGGCATCGTTTTTCCAGCAAAGGACATTCCACCATGGTTAATTTTATTAGAGAGAAAGGAAGACTTTCTCCAGCCATATTCTCCAGCTTTGGACATCCCAATATGGTTAATTCTTGCAGGGATGTGAGATGGAGAAGCCCCGTGCAGTCCAACATCTCCAGATTTGACAAGTCATATAGAGACAGAGTCGTAAGGGAGGGAGGCAGCAAACCCTCCTTAGGGAAGGACTTGATGCCATCACATGGACCCCAAACTGTGAGATGAGTAAGCATGCCCATGGATGGCCATGCTAGGCCGCTCAGTAGTTTCTCACAATTGTAAATCTCAACTCTTCTCAGGTTAGGTGGCATACCACGTTTTGGAAAGGACTCAATTTCTGGGCAGTGGGATATGAGGAGACGTTCTAACTTTGGGAGAAGACTACTCATCTCTTCAGGCAACGACTTCAACTTGTCAGAGCCCGAAACCGTGAATTCAATCAAGTTGGGCGCAGGCAATCCTTCTCTCCAGAATGATACAAAGTTGGGGCAGTGATAAATTGTCAAAGAACACAGACTCTTAAATGACTCTGCCCCTGAAACCAAAAGATATTCCATATTTTCACACTTTCCGATTGTGACATCTCTGAGATTTGGAAAGGTAACCAATGGAAGAGATGTGAGTGAATCACAACTGCTTTCTATTGACAGTGTTTCCAGTAACTCATGTTTGTGTTGCGTCGGGAATTCCAGTTTTTTAAGATCCTCGATACTCAGACTCTTCAGTGATTCAGGTAAACGACCACCCGGAAATGACACGGCTGACGAGCAATTCCTTAATGTTAAAGACCGGAGACAAGTTGGTTGGATGTTAGTGATGGCCTCTATCATGGACTCCACCATTGGGCTTCCTTCTACTGTTATAGTTTCTACCAAGAGAGGAAACGCATGCAGTGCTACTTTATTGCTTTTAAGTATCACCAAACTTTGAATGGCGGGAGCCGTTGGGAGAGAAGAGACAAGCAGCTCGCAATTACTAATATAAAGTGTTGTCAGAGCAGGAAGGTGATTCGGCAAACTTCCCTCTAGTTTGGGGCAGTCACCAATGTAAAGACTTTTAAGCACAGGAAAAGCTTCTGACTCGAAGGAACTCCACACCTCCCAACAAGGCATGTCATCAATGGACAGAGATTCAAGGGAGGGAAAGGACGTCCCAGAACGACATTCTTCATTCTTGTAGAAACCTGCATCAATAGTCTTCAGCCTATTCAATCTTGAAATTTCAAGGACCTTGAGAGAAGGTAGTTGTCCAAGTGAAGGAAGCATACTACAGTTGTCACAATCACGCAATTTTAGACTAATCATATTGCAGTAGGAAGAATTTCCCATCCAATCTGGAAATCTGGTTCCTTCATAACCTTTTATTTCCAACGATTCAATGTTAAAGTGAGGCTGTAACTTGCAAAGCACATCTATTTCAAGTTGGAAGTTGGTACTGTTGTTGTTACATCCAGACCATCCCAACTGTAAACTATTAATGTGTTTTTTATCCATCATCCTTGCCTCCAACGCTTCATCACTTTGGGAAACATTCTCCAAGTTCCTAATTTCAAGCTGACCATGAAGATTTGAAAGTCCTCCCAATTCTTTGATCCCATTCTCTTTGTGCTTGCCCACAACAAAGAAATCCAGATGTTGTAGATGATTTAATTTACTCATTCCTCTCGACATCTCTTTTATAGGAGTTTCACGTATCTCAAGATGACGCAAGTTAACAAGATTGCACATGTCACTAGGCAACTTAGTCAGCTTTCTGCAACTACACAACTTCAAAGTTTGCAGATTGTACAAATTACACAATGACTTTGGCAGTGTTTCTACACTTGAACGAGAGAGATCTAAATAGCGCAGATGGATCAATTTACCTATTGAATCAGGCAAAGAATCCAGACTTTGGAAGTCATGAAATGATAAAACTCTCAAGTACATAAGCTTCGACACAATGATACATTGTGCCTCCTCGTTGTTGAATGGAGCAGCTTCAAAATTGATAATGGACAAGAAAGTTCTCAGAAATTTTGCTCTACCAACAACATCAGGCTTGTCCAAGAATGAAGAATTGAATTTGGCAAATGACAAATGACGAGTCTTGGTGTTGATCTTTGTTTCTTTCCCAAGTTCTTCTGATCTAAAGTAAAAATCTCCACCGAGTGATGTGGCTAGATCATGCATGAGGTCATGCATCACAAAACATTTGCGATGAGGCCAACTACTTGAACTTGAACGTTGGAAAAACGATCTCGAAACCAAATCATCAAAATACTCATGACCAACCTCTTCTAAAGTCCTACCTTTCCTTGGTTTCTTCAAAAGATCTTCAGCCATCCACAACAAGATTAATTCATTTTTTTCAAATTCGTAATCTTGTGGATACAACGAACAATAAACAAAGCATCGTTTTAAATGTGGAGGGAGATAATGATAACTAAGTCTCAGTGCTGGAATAACTTTACACTCACTTTCAGAAAGTTCCCAAATGTCACTATTGAGAATATTATTCCAATCCCCAATGTCATGCTTTCTTCTCAACATGCCTCCAAGCGACTCTGCTGCTAAAGGCAGTCCGTTGCACTTTTTAACAATCTCCTTTCCAATTTTTTCTAGTGTTGCTGTGTTCTCGTTAGATTCCGTGGAAAGACATGCATGGTTCGCAAACACTGACCAACAATCTTCATTCGACAATTGGTTTAGATGATAGGTGTGAACAGTTTGGACTACAGATGCTGTTTTTTCACTGCGGGTTGTTAGAAGAATTTTACTTCTCCTAATAATCCCACGGTTAAATGGTTTCTTAAGAAGACGCCAATCAACATAATCCTCTGTCCAAACATCATCCAAAACAATTAAGAATTTTTTATCTTTCAGCTTGTCCATCAATTCAAGATGAAGTAGATTCAGATCATTCAATTTACAAGGCTTTCCAGTCACCGCCTCTATTATAGTTTTTGTGACCTTGAGAACATCAAATTCTTGAGAAACACAAACCCATGCCTTAAAATCAAAATCAAATATCTGTTTCAAATTCTCATCATTGTACACCAATTGGGCCAAAGTAGTTTTTCCAACCCCACCCATGCCCACAATAGGAACCACAGACACATCACTACCGTCACTGTTATCCTCCAACAACAACTTGATTATGGCCTCCATATCTTTCTCCCTACCATATATATGAGATCCATCTTCCAGAGATGTTGATGGAGCTTTCCATGACAAGTTCTCCACTGCACTCTCTTTCAAATCAAGACTCTCCTTGAGTTTTAAATGAGACTCAAGTGTGACAACTATGTCTTCCAACTTACTAACGATCTTGCTATCGGAAAAGCGAGAAAACAAGTCTCTTACCTTGTTTTGGGTGGCAGCTTTGGTGAAAACATGGTCGAGTAAGTCATCGGCTTCATAGACAGCATGTTTGAGATCATTGAGCCAGTGTTTGACATTGGTGTTTGTGATCTGTTTCTTCTCGGCATCATCAAGCACAGCTCCAACCACTCTGAGAGTGGTCTCCAACTTTTGAAGCAACTTCTTGCTAAGCTTCTTTCCACGGATCAGGTCAACAAAGTCAGGTGAAGCCAGCCTGTCGAAAAGCACATCAAGGAAAGCAGAGAGAAAGGCACCACCTACCAGTGCTGCAGCCATTATCTCAAGAACAAAAGATGATCAGAGTAGAAAGACAAAGGCAAGGGAATTGGTTGCTATGAACTGGGTTGGTTCTTGGTAAGGTTAACTGATGTGATGAGATTTGGCTTAATTCAACTCTCTTCACCTTCACTCGTTCTGCTGTGCAAGACAAAAGTATGGTCTTTTTTATTTGTATTATTATGGTGGTGGGTGACTTATCACGTTGGGAGTCTCTTTCCTGTTCCCCACATGTTTCTTTCTTGATATTTCTATTTTGAATTTAGCTCCTCTAAACTAAAGACTCAAGAGATTTAAAAAGTGATGATATTTCTACCGTTAATTTTAAAAAAATGGATTATATTTGTAAAATGCTTTAAGTAAAGTTAGTGATGGCCAGCTTTCTCGTTTTCCAAATCGTGTGGAGCAGTGGTGTGTGTTTTTTTCTTGGTGATATGTGTGGATGGCTGCAAGGGTACTGTGCGTAATTAAGTTCCTGTGCTTTAATGCTGTGAGACAAGTTGTATTGAAGCAGTTTGCACATGTGTTTTGGATATTTTTATTCCAAAAAAGTTGTATTGAAGCGGATTGCACATGTGTTTGGATATTTTTATTTAAAAAATAAGTTAATAGTAAAATTGAAAATAAATTTTTTTTTTAAATCCAAAAGTTATGTAAAGATGCTCAAGTTAGAATTTTTTTCTAAAGTTAAAATTTAAAATCAATTTTTCAATATGAAACTAAATAGTCAAATATTTACTTAAATTCATGTTAGTTTATATTTCAACCTGATTTTTTATAATCAAATATGAAATCAAACACACATCATTAAAGTTGTCATAAAGATATGTTATTTTATAAAGATCTAATACTGAATCATGATATTATAAATAATTAAAATAATTGGTGGTGATTTGTGTTTTCTAATCAAGTGGTAAAAGATTTAAATCTTTATCAATTCTTACATATAAAATAAATTTTGTTAGGAGAAAAATAAAAAAAATGAGATTAAAAAATTATTAAACCAAAAAAAATGTTGAACAAATCAAAAGAGAAAGAATTGAAGAAAAGACACATGCTAATTAATCCCTAAAAACATAATATTAATGAATTCAAGATTTGAATATCCTTATATGTACGTCAAAGATGTGTGCAAAAAGAAAAGTGTGTGATTTTTTATTAAATAAAATCAATAAAATAAATAATAAATACTAATAAAATAAAGAATATTGTGAAAAGTTATAATAATAATAATAATAATATAGAGGGAGTGATCAAAGTAATTCTTTCGAAATGGTGGTATGAAAAATTATTATTCAATTCAACTCTTTTTTTATATGTTATATATTTATTGTAATTATTTGATAAATACTTCCATGAAATTTATTGGTTGGTGATTATCCTTCTAATCTTATCTATATAAAAATGTTATTATTAGTCAAGTAAAATATATTTAGTGAGATAATCTCAAACAACAATAGTAAAATGAGAGATAAAGAAAATTTAAGTCAAGCAAATGAAAAGATTTTATTATATTTAAAAAATATTTTTTCTCCTATCATATTTAATAAATATAATTTCTATAAAATATAATTTTTATTTTAAATCAACAGGTATAAATTTTTATCAATACTTAAAATAGATTTAAGTGAACTTCCTAGAAAAACTTTTTTATTTGTTTGTTAAAGTGTTGAAGATATTTATCCTCTAACTTATTTTTTCTCATCACAATTTTTTTTTTCTTTTTACTACCAAACAAAACCTTACGAGAATACTGGATTTTTTTACTCCACTACACTTGCTCTCTCCTTATTTTTTTCCAAAATACACCTGCCTCAAAATTGTTTCCTAAACAGCACTCCTTTTTAGTTTGCAGAGAGAAGTCGGGGTTAGGCAACCCAACTTCTCTTTGCTCCTATTATTTTTTAATTTAAAAAAATTATTAAATTCTTTTTTTTATATTTTCTTTAAAATAATTTACTTGTTTTTTAAATATTATTTTCAGATAAAAAAATAACTAAAATTTTTAATATTATTATTTTTTTAAATAATGAGAATATTTTTTGTTTAATTATTTATTAATAGTTTGAAAATAATTAATTAATAATCTTAAAATAAATTTAAAAAACAAAGTGATTAAAAAAATAGATTGATTAAAAACACAGTTAATATATGATTATCACATCTTAATTATATTATATTAAGAAATTAGAATACTCAAATAACATAAAATACTAAAAATTAAAAAAACAAACATCATAAATAAAACATATAATAAAACAAAAATAGCAAAATGGACTAACAATAATAATTGAAACATGAAAATAATGAAAGCATAAACAACTAACACATGAATCATCCCCATTACCAACCTCATTTGATTATTAATCCTTGGGAAGGAAACATGTTACAACCTACCATAGTTTTTTACCTAACAACTATGGTATTCATATTAGAAAAAAAATGTGAGATTTTTCCGTAATAAAGACATAACAGAAAAAAGTATTCCAATATACTTTCATCTTCAATTTTTTCTTAGATAAATATTATTGTGCATGTATATTCTTTATGATGTAATGTATTTTAGTACAAATAAATTGTTAAAAAAATATATAATTAGTTGTTATACATCTTTTTAAAAAAATACTATAAAAAAAAATTAATTTATTAATTTAACTTGTTAAATAAAAATTTAATTTTTTTAAAAATAAAAATTAATTCCTTTATTTTTTAAATATTATTTTTACATTAAAAATAAATTAATTTTTTAATATTATTGTTTTATTAAATATATTTTTAATATAAAAATAATATTTTAAAACAAATAAAGGAATTAATTTTTCTTTTAAAAAATAACAAAAAGTTAAATTTTTATTTTAAATTTAAAAATAAAAGGGACCAAAGAGAAGTGAGATTCTCCAACCCGGACTTCTCTATCCGGACTTCTCTCTCTGGACTCAAAACAAATGTAGTTTAGGAAATACTTTCTCAATAGGTGTATTTTGAAAAAAAAAATGAAAAAATAGAAGGTGCAGTGTGAGAAAAAAACCCAACTAGATACTGGCTTAGTAGAATTCAGTTAAGTATCATCTCTCTCCTAAATATTTGTTAGAGTCTTGTTAATAAAAAAAATATTTTTTTAAATTTTTTTAATCAATACTTTTAAAACAAAGATGAAATACACTTAATAAAAGTACCTCATTTTTTTGTTTTATGAATAAGGAATATTAAAGTGTATTTCACTAAAAAAATTCAAAAATGAAATACACTAAATTTTTTAATAAGACGAAGAAAACCAAGTGGAAAAAAAAATCTATATATATCATTTTCATAAATTTAATAATAAAAAAAATGGAAGATTATTTACTCCTCATTCAATTCAATGATTCGAGTCTTATCATTGATGCAAGCAACACAACACGGGAAGGCTTTAACTGGCTGCCAATATTCACCCGCCACTTGTCGTTAGGTGTTTTAAAAAAGAGCAACTTATTTGAATGATAAATTAAAATTCAAACACTTTTAATATACTAATATTGTATTTTTATGTAATATTTTTAAGCTTTAAGATTTATTAATATTTAATAATATTTATTAACAAGACCTTAAAAGAATTTTATAGCTATTTTTTATGGAATAGCTAGTTTTTTTAACTAATGGGAATTTTGCATTTCCTTTCAATTACTATAATAATAATGATAACAATTGAGTTAAATTCAATTGAGACGGTTTTATATACGTGAGTGTAAATTAGTTTAATTAGTTGATCGGACTTTTCTTATCATTAACAAAGGTTGTTATAGAAATTCAATGTATCTAATTTAAGTATATTAATGCATTAAAATCTATTTTTATATATAAGATATATTTGTTAAATTCTAATCGTAAGAAAGATAAAGAAAAAATAAACAAGCATGCAAATATCAAATTAAATTCAGATTCTATCATTCATGAGAAAAATCTGCCCATCATAATATTGAAATCTCACGCGCGATTTTATTTGTGAGAAAGATTTTGTTACAATTTTACTTATTCAATACTACTATAAAGTGGATAGTGCAAAATTTCAAAACAATATAATACAATGTTTTAATACTACAAAAAGTAGATAATCAAATGTATTTTTATTGAAATTCAGAATCTTTTATTATTATGAAAATCCCCGTTATTAAATGTAACACGTATTTTACTTTATTATTTTAACATATACTAGTCAATGCTTAAATAACATTCAATAAAAAAAAATATTTATTATTTTGAACACATAAAGATAAAGAATATACCATACTATAATATTTGGTCTTTAAAATGATTAAACACATGCTTGAGACAACATTTTTATATCCTAATAAGGTGGGTAAGTGAAACAGCTTAGAAGTTAGAAGTAGAAGGTGTTAGAATATTCTCTTATGCTCTAATTTGTTAAACTTGACAGCAACTTCTCTGTCTTTTCTTCCTCTTTCTTAGTTATAACGCCTCCATCATCATCATTCCTCTCATAGCACCATAAAACAAATAACCAAAAGGCCTTTAAAAAAAAAAACACAAAGAGAAAGAGGATTTCTCAAATCATCTTACAAGTAAATTGAGACTTACCCATTTCAATTTTCATCTATATTTTTCCGAGTTTTTTTTTATCTTCATTCTTGTTCAAAAGTTTTGAAATCTGGATTCATTTCTTCCTTTAAAGTAGAAAGACAACTCCAAAAGTTAGCTCAAGAAGTGAGGGTTGTTCCTCATTTATATTCTAATGTAGTTTTATTTGTAGACAATATGAGACTTGGGTATTTTCCAATACTTCCGTTAATTTTAAAAACATGGATTATATTTCTAAAATGCTTTATTAAAGTTAGTGATGACCAGCTTGCTCACTTTAAATGTTTCCCTCACTTTAGACGAGTTTCATTTCTGTTTCCAAACGACCAGTGGTGTATGTTTTTATCTTGGTGATATGTGTGGATGGCTGCAAGGGTACTGTGCGTAATTAAGTTCCTGTGCCTTAATGCTCTGAGACAAGTTGTATTGAAGCAGATTAATTGCACATGTGTTTGGATATTTTTATTCCAAAAATTAATTAGTTGTAAGACTTGAATGAAATTTTTGGTCTAATCCAAAAGTTACCTAAAGATGCTTAACTTAGAATTAGTTCTAAACTTGAAAATTAAAATCAATTCCTCGATGTGAAAGGAAATTGTTGAATATTTACTTAAATTGATGTCTGTTTATATTTTCAGCTTGATTCTAGATAATCAAACATGAAATCAAATACAACACAATAATGTTGTCATAGAGATTTATTGTTCTAAAAGGGTCTAATCATGAATCACAATATATTTTACGAACACATAATATTTGATGAACACAAATTTTTACTCAATTTTCTACTCATAGAACTTAACAACACATAATGACATTAGCATGAACCGAGTGTTAAACATGTTCTCAAGAATTTGTTCGCATAAAATTAAAATCTTTTCAAATTTAACAAATTTTTCCTATGAAGAGGGAATAGAAATGAATTTTTTCCATGAATATACTCTCTCTCTCTTATTTTTTTTCTCAATGTACACCATTTTGTAATTTAATTTCCAATTTACACTACTTTAGATTTTGTGTTTTGATTCACATCACTTTGTAAATGAACGTGTTTTTTTTTTTTTTTTTAATTTAAAATATTATAAAATATAAATATTATATTATATAATTTTTTTAATTGGTTTTAAAATTATTTATTTATTAAATTAAATTCTATAAATATTTTTATTTTTTTAAAAGAAAATGATATTATTAAATATAATTATTTTTGTTTTATTATTTAATTTACTTAACATATTTTTTAGGTGAACATTTTTATTTAAAATATGAATTTTCTAATATAATTATTTTTAATATAATTATATTACTAAATATAATTAGTTTTTTTATGTCATTAGATTTAATTAAAAATGATAAGACTTTTTGTTTAACAATTTATTTATAAAAGAATATTATATTACATTATCAAAAAAATACTTAAACAATTACACTTGACTAAGAAAAAACTTAAGATGGAGATATGTTAGGACAATTGTTTCTATTATGATCATGTTATCGGTAAATTTTATATTTTTTTCTATTTTCCCATTAATTTTCTTCTTAGTAGGAATGCGAGTTGAAACGGGACAAACCCTTTGCAGTATTTAATAATACAAAAATAATATTATTTTCTTTAAGTAAAAAACAAAAATATGTTAAGTAAATTAAATAATTGTATTTAATAATATGTTAAGTAAATTAAATAATAAAAAAATAATTGTATTTAATAATATTATTTTCTTTAAAAAAATAAAAAATTTATACAATATAATATTTATATTTTATAATATTTTAAATTAAAAAAAAACAAAAAAAGTCACGTTCATTTGCAAAGTGATGTTAATCAAAGAACAAAGTCTAAAGAAGTGTACATTGGAAATGAAATTACAAACTGATGTATATTGGAAAAAAACATGAAAAAAAGTGTATTCAGAGAAAAAAAACCAAAGAAATGGACATGAGAAAAAAAAGGAGACAGAAAGAGAGAGTAATAAAGTTTACCTCGTTCTTGTAGTAATAATATAAATAGTGATGAACCATGTACCTTCTAAAACCAAATACCCATACCTGTTTCATATACCTAATAACTTAGAGATAGAATGCAAGGCTTGTATTATTCACTCTCCTATATATTTATTTACCAAACTTTGGTGGAAATTTTAAGGAGTGACAGGTTCATATTAGCTTTTAACCATCAATGGAAAAGTGGAAAAAAGAAAAGGCTGGCACTAACAACCAGTTATTTGTCAATAGGAAAGGAAGCTTGGGCCCAATTGAAGGATGTTGTGGAAAATTAGTGTCTCTTTGATTTCAGAAGCTTTACTTTTTTTTTCCAATACTTACAAAAATATCATCTTATTTTTTTACCTCATGTCATGATTTGAAGAATGTGTTTTGCTACAAAGTACTGATACTTTAATTTGCTTCATGCATCTATATCTGATACCAATATATTGATATATTTCACTGGTACATATATGTGAAGTGACCAATTCTTTAAAAAAAAAATTCTGATAATCAAATATAGTCATGTAACATAGAAGTAAGTATAATATAGAAATATAAAAAGTATTATTTCTTGATGAACCAAATATGAAAATTGTTTTGTTTATAGATAATTTCAAGAAAGAAATGAGATTGATCATTGATAGTACCATTCTTATTTGTGAACAATAGGAAAAAATGATCTACAAATTTTTGATTTTGTTTTTAGCAATGTCTAAGAAGTATGTATGTTCTTCAATTTACCGAATTTCAATTGTATATTTATTATGCTTTTATCAATTCTTACGTATCTACATATCTATCATATTTTTAGAATAATCATACCACTATTAATTTATAGGACAGAGGATAAGAGATAAGCTGAAATCATCCAATCCTTCTAAAGTTCACTTGGTATACCATTTCATCCTTTACATTGTACCCAACGAAAAACTTCACAAATGAAAATTCAACTATTGAGAAAGTGTCAATTTGACGTCAATTAAATCAAAAGTTACATTTAGCACTAGTTCAAATTTGAACTTAGATTCATGGGTAAGTACAGTTTCTCCGGGCCAATCAACCATATCTGAAAAACAGAAATAAGTTTCCCACGGTCATTTTCACTCTGGCCTCAATAATCTTAAGGATAAATTAAGTTAGAATATAACAACACTGATGTGTAACATTTTTCCGGAGAATCATTATATTTAAGTATTTATCAATGTTGTTACTTAGTACCTGTATCGTTACTTCTTCGAAACATATATACAAGGTCAATTTCCACGTTGCCTTTGATGATTTGTTGATTCTCTGTAGATTCAGTAACATATATACAAGGTCAATTTCCATTTCAGAATGAATTGGATTTAGTAAAACGTAAAAGGAGAAAGACATGAAATGAAACATATCCTTGACAAATAGTTTTCTAGTTGGTTAGACTTAGAAGATACCTGATGATCATCCTTGGTGGCTAAATCCATCTATCGTCAACCTTAATGCCAGGGATGTGGCAAATTTTAGGCCAAATTTGAGGGCGCTTCATGCGGCATCGTTTTTCCAGCAAAGGACATCCCCATATGGTTAATTTTATTAGAGAGACAGGAAGCCTTTCTCCCACCATATTTTCCAGCAAAGGACATCTCTCTATGGTTAATTCTTGCAGGGACGTGAGATGGAGAAGCCCCGTGCAGTCCAACATCTCCAGATTTGACATGTCATATAGATACAGATACGTAAGGGAGGGAGGTAGCAAACCCTCCTTAGGGAAGGACTTGATGCCATCACATCGACCCCCAACACAGAGATAAGTAAGAATGCCCATGGATGGCCATGCTAGGCCGCTCAGTAGTTTCTCACAATTCTCAATCCAAACTGTTCTCAGGTTAGGTGGCATACCCCCTTCTGGAAACGACTCAATTTCTCGGCAGTTGGATATGACGAGATCATCAGGCAACGACTTCAATTTGTCAGAGCCCCAAACCCTGAAATTAATCAAGTTGGGCGCAGGCAATCCTTCTCTCCAGAATGATACAAAGTTGGGGCATTGGTAAATACTCAAAGAACACAGACTCTTAAATGACTCTGCCCCTGAAACCAAAAGATATTCCATATTTTCACACTTTCCGATTGTGAGATCTCTGAGATTTGGAAAGGTAGCCAATGGAAGAGATGTGAGTGAATCACAACTGCTTTCTATTGACAGTGTTTCCAGTAACTCATGTTTGTGTTGCGTCGGGAATTCCAGTTTTTTAAGATCCTTGATACTCAGACTCTTCAGTGATTCTGGTAAACGACCACCCGGAAATGACACGGCTGACGAGCAATCCCTTAATTTTAAAGACAGGAGACAAGTTGGTTGGATGTTAGTGATGGCCTCGATCATGGACTCCACCATTGGGCTTCCTTCTACTTCTATAGTTTCTACCAAGAGAGGAAACGCATGCAGTGCTACTTTATTGCTTTTACATATCTCCAAACTTTGAATGGCGGGAGCCGTTGGGAGAGAAGAGACAAGCAGCTCGCAATTTCTAATCACAAGTGTTGTCAGAGCAGGAAGGTGATTCGGCAAACTTCCCTCTAGTTTGGGGCAGTCATTTATGTAAAGACTTTTAAGCACAGGAAAAGCTTCTGACTCGAAGGAACTCCACACCTCCCAACAAGGCATGTTATCAATGAACAGAGATTCAAGGGAGGGAAAGGACGTCCCAGAACGACATTCTTCATTCTTGTAGAAACCTGCATCAATAGTCTTCAGCCTATTCAATCTTGAAATTTCAAGGACCTTGAGAGAAGGTAGTTGTCCAAGTGAAGGAAGCATACTACAGTTGTCACAATCACGCAATTTTAGACTAATCATATTGCAGTAGGAAGAATTTCCCATCCAATCTGGAAATCTGGTTCCTTCATAACCTTTTATTTCCAACGATTCAATGTTAAAGTGAGGCTGTAACTTGCAAAGCACATCTATTTCAAGTTGGAAGTTGGTACTGTTGTTGTTACATCCAGACCATTCCAACTGTAAACTATTAATGTGTTTTTTATCCATCATCCTTGCCTCCAACGCTTCATCACTTTGGGAAACATTCTCCAAGTTCCTAAGTTCAAGTTGACCACGAAGATTTGAAAGTGCTCCCAATTCTTTGATTCCATTCTCTTCGTGCTTGCCCACAGCAAAGAAATCCAGATGTTGTAAATGATTTAATTTACTCATTCCTCTCGGCATCTCTTTTATAGGAGCATCAGCAATACCAAGATGACGCAAGTTAACAAGATTGCACATGTCACTAGGCAACTTAGTCAGTTTGATGCAACCATACAACTTCAAAGTTTGCAGATTGTATAAATTACACACTGACTTTGGCAGTGTTTCTACACTTGAACGAGAGAGATCTAAATAGCGCAGATGGATCAATTTACCTATTGAGTCAGGCAAAGAATCCAGACTTTGGAAGTCATGAAATGATAAAACTCTCAAGTACATAAGCTTCGACACTATGATACATTGTGCCTCCTCGTTGTTGAATGGAGCAGCCTCAAAATTGATAATAGACAAGAAAGTTCTCAGAAATTTTGCTCTACCAATAACATCAAAGTTGTCCAAGACTGAAGAATTGAATTTGGCAAATGACAAATGACGAGTCTTAGTATTGATCTTTGTTTCTTTCCCAAGTTCTTCTGATCTAAAATAAAAATCTCCACCGAGTGATGTGGCTAGATCATGCATGAGGTCATGCATCACAAAACATTTGCGATGAGGCCAACTACTTGTACTTGAACGTTGGAAAAACGATCTCGAAACCAAATCATCAAAATACTCATGACCAACCTCTTCTAAAGTCCTACCTTTCCTTGGTTTCTTCAAAAGATCTTCAGCCATCCACAACAAGATTAATTCATTTTTTTCAAATTCGTAATCTTGTGGATACAACGAACAATAAACAAAGCACCGTTTTAAATGTGCAGGGAGATAATGATAACTAAGTCTCAGTGCTGGAATAACTTTACACTCACTTTCAGAAAGTTCCCAAATGTCACTATTCAGAATATTATTCCAATCACCAATGTCATGCTTTCTTCTCAACATGCCTCCAAGCGACTCTGCTGCTAAAGGCAGTCCGTTGCACTTTTTAATAATCTCCTTTCCAATTTTTTCTAGTGTTGTTGTGTTCTCGTTCGATTCGGAGTAAAGACACGCATGGTTCGCAAACACTGACCAACAATCTTCATTCGACAATTGGTTTAGATGATAGGTGTGAACAGTTTGGACTACAGATGCTGTTTTTTCACTGCGGGTTGTTAGAAGAATTTTACTTCTCCTAATAATCCCACGGTTAAATGGTTTCTTAAGAAGACGCCAATCAACATAATCCTCTGTCCAAACATCATCCAAGACAATTAAGAATTTTTTATCTTTCAGCTTGTCCATCAATTCAAGATGAAGTAGATTCAGATCATTCAAGTTACAAGGCTTTCCAGTCACCGCCTCTATTATAGTTTTTGTGACCTTCAGAACATCAAATTCTTGAGAAACACAAACCCATGCCTTAAAATCAAAATCAAATTTCTCTTTCAAATTCTCATCGTTGTACACCAATTGGGCCAAAGTAGTTTTTCCAACCCCACCCATGCCCACAATAGGAACCACAGACACTTCACTACCGTCACTGTTATCCTCCGACAACAACTTGATTATGGCCTCCTTATCTTTCTCCCTACCATATATATGAGATCCATCTTCCAGAGATGTTGATGGAGCTTTCCATGACAAGTTCTCCACTGCACTCTCTTTCAAATCAAGACTCTCCTTGAGTTTTAAACGAGACTCTAGGGTGACAACTATGTCCTCCAACTTACTAATGATCTTGCTATCGGAAAAGCGAGAAAACAAGTCTCTTACCTTGTTTTGGATGGCAGCTTTGGTGAAAACATGGTCGAGTAAGTCATCGGCTTCATAGACAGCATGTTTGAGATCATTGAGCCAGTGTTTGACATTGGTGTTTGTGATCTGTTTCTTCTCGGCATCATCAAGCACAGCTCCAACCACTCTGAGAGTGGTCTCCAACTTTTGAAGCAACTTCTTGCTAAGCTTCTTTCCACGGATCAGGTCAACAAAGTCAGGTGAAGCCAGCCTGTCGAAAAGCACATCAAGGAAAGCAGAGAGAAAGGCACCACCGACCAGTGCTGCAGCCATGATCTCAAGAACAAAAGATGATCAGAGTAGAAAGACAAAGGCAAGGGAATTGGTTGCTATGAACTGGGTTGGTTCTTGCTAAGGTTAACTGATGTGATGAGATTTGGCTTAATTCAACTCTCTTCACCTTCACTCGTTCTGCTGTGCAAGACAAAAGTATGGTCTTTTTTATTTGTATTATTATGGTGGTGGGTGACTTATCACGTTGGGAGTCTCTTTCCTGTTCCCCACATGTTTCTTTCTTGATATTTCTATTTTGAATTTAGCTCCTCTAAACTAAAGACTCAAGAGATTTAAAAAGTGATGATATTTCTACCGTTAATTTAAAAAAAATGGATTATATTTCTAAAATGCTTTAATTAAAGTTAGTGATGGCCAGCTTTCTTGCTTTCCAAATCGTGTGGAGCAGTGGTGTGTGTTTTTTTCTTGGTGATATGTGTGGATGGCTGAAGGGTACTGTGCTTAATTAAGTTCCTGTGCTTTAATGCTGTGAGACAAGTTGTATTGAAGCAGTTTGCACATGTGTTTTGGATATTTTTATTCCAAAAAAGTTGTATTGAAGCGGATTGCACATGTGTTTGGATATTTTTATTTAAAAAATAAGTTAATAGTAAAATTGAAAATGAATTTTTTTGTTAAATCCAAAAGTTATGTAAAGATGTTCAATATGAAACTAAATAGTCAAATATTTACTTAAATTCGTGTTAGTTTATATTTCAACCTGATTTTTTATAATCAAATATGAAATCAAACACACATCATTAAAGTTGTCATAGAGATATGTTACTGAATCATGATATTATAAATAATTAAAATAATTGGTAGTGTTTTGTGTTTTCTAATCAAGTGGTAAAAGATTTAAATCTTTATTAATTCTTACATATAAAATAAATTTTGTTAGGAGAAAAATAAAAAAAATGAGATTAAGAAATTATTAAACCAAAAAAATTTTGAACAAATCAAAAGAGAAAGAATTGAAGAAAGGACACATGCTAATTGATCCCTAAAAACATAATATTAATGAATTCAAGATTTGAATATCCTTATATGTATGTCAAAGATGTGTGCAAAAAGAAAAGTGTGTGATTTTTTATTAAATAAAATCAATAAAATAAATAATAGATACTAATAAAATAAAGAATATTGTGAAAAGTTACAATAATAATAATAATAATATAGAGGGAGTGATCAAAGTAATTCTTTCGAAATGGTGGTATGAAAAATTATTATTCAATTCAACTCTTTTTTTATATGTTATATATCTATTGTAATTATTTGATAAATACTTTCATGAAATTTATTGGTTGGTGATTATCCTTCTAATCTTATCTATATAAAAATGTTATTATTAGTCAAGTAAAATATATTTAGTGAGATAATCTCAAATAACAATAGTAAAATGAGAGATAAAGAAAATTTAAGTCAAGCAAATGAAAAGATTTTATTATATTTAAAAAATATTTTTTCTCCTATCATATTTAATAAATATAATTTCTATAAAATATAATTTTTATTTTAAATCAAAAGGTATAAATTTTTATCAATAGTTAAAATAGATTTAAATGAACTTCCTAGAAAAACTTTTTTATTTGTTTGTTAAAGTGTTGAAGATATTTATCCTCTAACTTATTTTTTCTCATCACAATTATTTTTTTTTCTTTTTACTACCAAACAAAACCTTACAAGAATACTGGATTTTTTTACTCCACTACACTTGCTCTCTCCTTATTTTTTTCCAAAATACACCTGCCTCAAAATTGTTTCCTAAACAGCACTCCTTTTTAGTTTGCAGAGAGAAGTCGGGGTTAGGCAACCCAACTTCTCTTTGCTCCTATTATTTTTTAATTTAAAAAAATTATTAAATTCTTTTTTATATTTTCTTTAAAATAATTTACTTGTTTTTTAAATATTATTTTCAGATAAAAAAATAACTAAAATTTTTAATATTATTATTTTTTAAACAATGAGAATATTTTTTTTTTAATTATTTATTAATAGTTTGAAAATAATTAATTAATAATCTTAAAATAAATCTAAAAAACAAAGTGATTAAAAAAATAGATTGATTAAAAACACAGTTAATATATGATTATCACATCTTAATTATATTATATTAAGAAATTAGAATACTCAAATAACATAAAATACTAAAAATTAAAAAAACAAACATCATAAATGAAACATATAATAAAACAAAAATAGCAAAATGGACTAACAATAATAATTGAAACATGAAAATAATGAAAGCATAAACAATTAACACATGAATCATCCCCATTACCAACCTCATTTGATTATTAATCCTTGGGAAGGAAACATGTTACAACCTACCATAGTTTTTTACCTAACAACTATGGTATTCATATTAGAAAAAAAATGTGAGATTTTTCCGTAATAAAGACATAACAGAAAAAAGTATTCCAATATACTTTCATCTTCAATTTTTTCTTAGATAAATATTATTGTGCATGTATATTCTTTATGATGTAATGTATTTTAGTACAAATAAATTGTTAAAAAAATATATAATTAGTTTTTATACATCTTTTTAAAAAAATACTATAAACAAAAAAATTAATTTATTAATTTAACTTGTTAAATAAAAATTTAATTTTTTTAAAAAGAAAAATTAATTCCTTTATTTTTTAAATATTATTTTTACATTAAAAATAAATTAATTTTTTAATATTATTGTTTTATTAAATATATTTTTAATATAAAAATAATATTTTAAAACAAATAAAGGAATTAATTTTTCTTTTAAAAAATAACAAAAAGTTAAATTTTTATTTTAAATTTAAAAATAAAAGGGACCAAAGAGAAGTGAGATTCTCCAACCCGGACTTCTCTATCCGGACTTCTCTCTCTGGACTCAAAACAAATGTAGTTTAGGAAATACTTTCTCAATAGGTGTATTTTGAAAAAAAAAAAGAAAAAATAGAAGGTGCAGTGTGAGAAAAAAACCCAACTAGATACTGGCTTAGTAGAATTCAGTTAAGTATCATCTCTCTCCTAAATATTTGTTAGAGTCTTGTTAATAAAAAAAATATTTTTTTTAATTTTTTTAATCAATACTTTTAAAACAAAGATGAAATACACTTAATAAAAGTACCTCATTTTTTTGTTTTATGAATAAGGAATATTAAAGTGTATTTCACTAAAAAAATTCAAAAATGAAATACACTAAATTTTTTAATAAGACGAAGAAAACCAAGTGGAAAAAAAAATCTATATATATCATTTTCATAAATTTAATAATAAAAAAAATGGAAGATTATTTACTCCTCATTCAATTCAATGATTCGAGTCTTATCATTGATGCAAGCAACACAACACGGGAAGGCTTTAACTGGCTGCCAATATTCACCCGCCACTTGTCGTTAGGTGTTTTAAAAAAGAGCAACTTATTTGAATGATAAATTAAAATTCAAACACTTTTAATATACTAATATTGTATTTTTATGTAATATTTTTAAGCTTTAAGATTTATTAATATTTAAGAATATTTATTAACAAGACCTTAAAAGAATTTTATAGCTATTTTTTATGGAATAGCTAGTTTTTTTAACTAATGGGAATTTTGCATTTCCTTTCAATTACTATAATAATAATGATAATAATTGAGTTAAATTCAATTGAGACGGTTTTATATACGTGAGTGTAAATTAGTTTAATTAGTTGATCGGACTTTTCTTATCATTAACAAAGGTTGTTATAAAAATTCAATGTATCTAATTTAAGTATATTAATGCATTAAAATTTATTTTTATATATAAGATATATTTGTTAAATTCTAATCGTAAGAAAGATAAAGAAAAAATAAACAAGCATGCAAATATCAAATTAAATTCAGATTCTATCATTCATGAGAAAAATCTGCCCATCATAATATTGAAATCTCACGCGCGATTTTATTTGTGAGAAAGATTTTGTTACAATTTTACTTATTCAATACTATTATAAAGTGGATAGTGCAAAATTTCAAAACAATATAATACAATGTTTTAATACTACAAAAAGTAGATAATCAAATGTATTTTTATTGAAATTCAGAATCTTTTATTATTATGAAAATCCCCGTTATTAAATGTAACACGTATTTTACTTTATTATTTTAACATATACTAGTCAATGCTTAAATAACATTCAATAAAAAAAATATTTATTATTTTGAACACATAAAGATAAAGAATATACCATACTATAATATTTGGTCTTTAAAATGATTAAACACATGCTTGAGACAACATTTTTATATCCTAATAAGGTGGGTAAGTGAAACAGCTTAGAAGTTAGAAGTAGAAGGTGTTAGAATATTCTCTTATGCTCTAATTTGTTAAACTTGACAGCAACTTCTCTGTCTTTTCTTCCTCTTTCTTAGTTATAACGCCTCCATCATCATCATTCCTCTCATAGCACCATAAAACAAATAACCAAAAGGCCTTTAAAAAAAAAAACACAAAGAGAAAGAGGATTTCTCAAATCATGTTACAAGTAAATTGAGACTTACCCATTTCAATTTTCATCTATATTTTTCTGAGTTTTGTTTTTATCTTCATTCTTGTTCAAAAGTTTTGAAATCTGGATTCATTTCTTCCTTTAAAGTAGAAAGACAACTCCAAAAGTTAGCTCAAGAAGTGAGGGTTGTTCCTCATTTATATTCTAATGTAGTTTTATTTGTAGACAATATGAGACTTGGGTATTTTCCAATACTTCCGTTAATTTTAAAAACATGGATTATATTTCTAAAATGCTTTATTAAAGTTAGTGATGGCCAGCTTGCTCACTTTAAATGTTTCCCTCACTTTAGACGAGTTTCATTTCTGTTTCCAAACGACCAGTGGTGTATGTTTTTTTCTTGGTGATATGTGTGGATGGCTGCAAGGGTACTGTGCGTAATTAAGTTCCTGTGCCTTAATGCTCTGAGACAAGTTGTATTGAAGCAGATTAATTGCACATGTGTTTGGATATTTTTATTCCAAAAATTAATTAGTTGTAAGACTTAAATGAAATTTTTGGTCTAATCCAAAAGTTACCTAAAGATGCTTAACTTAGAATTAGTTCTAAACTTGAAAATTAAAATCAATTCCTCGATGTGAAAGGAAATTGTTGAACATTTACTTAAATTGATGTCTGTTTATATTTTCAGCTTGATTCTAGATAATCAAACATGAAATCAAATACAACACAATAATGTTGTCATAGAGATTTATTGTTCTAAAAGGGTCTAATCATGAATCACAATATATTTTACGAACACATAATATTTGATGAACACAAATTTTTACTCAATTTTCTACTCATAGAACTTAACAACACATAATGACATTAGCATGAACCGAGTGTTAAACATGTTCTCAAGAATTTGTTCGCATAAAATTAAAATCTTTTCAAATTTAACAAATTTTTCCTATGAAGAGGGAATAGAAATGAATTTTTTCCATGAATATACTCTCTCTCTTATTTTTTTTCTCAATGTACACCACTTTGTAATTTAATTTCCAATTTACACTACTTTAGATTTTGTGTTTTGATTCACATCACTTTGCAAATGAACGTGTTTCTTTTTTTTTTAATTTAAAATATTATAAAATATAAATATTATATTATATAATTTTTTTAATTGGTTTTAAAATTATTTATTTATTAAATTAAATTCTATAAATATTTTTATTTTTTTAAAAGAAAATGATATTATTAAATATAATTATTTTTGTTTTATTATTTAATTTACTTAACATATTTTTTAGGTGAACATTTTTATTTAAAATATGAATTTTCTAATATAATTATTTTTAATATAATTATATTACTAAATATAATTAGTTTTTTTATGCCATTAAATTTAATTAAAAATGATAAGACTTTTTGTTTAACAATTTATTTATAAAAGAATATTATATTACATTATCAAAAAAATACTTAAACAATTACACTTGACTAAGAAAAAACTAAAGATGGAGATATGTTAGGACAATTGTTTCTATTATGATCATGTTATCGGTAAATTTTATATTTTTTTCTATTTTCCCATTAATTTTCTTCTTAGTAGGAATGCGAGTTGAAACAGGACAAACCCTTTACAGTATTTAATAATACAAAAATAATATTATTTTCTTTAAGTAAAAAACAAAAATATGTTAAGTAAATTAAATAATTGTATTTAATAATATGTTAAGTAAATTAAATAATAAAAAATAATTGTATTTAATAATATTATTTTCTTTAAAAAAATAAAAAATTTATACAATATAATATTTATATTTTATAATATTTTAAATTAAAAAAAAAAACAAAAAAAGTCACGTTCATTTGCAAAGTGATGTTAATCAAAGAACAAAGTCTAAAGTAGTGTACATTGGAAATGAAATTACAAACTGGTGTATATTGGAAAAAAACATGAAAAAAAGTGTATTCAGAGAAAAAAAACCAAAGAAATGGACATGAGAAAAAAAAGGAGACAGAAAGAGAGAGTAATAAAGTTTACCTGGTTCTTGTAGTAATAATATAAATAGTGATGAACCACGTACCTTCTAAAACCAAATACCCATACCTGTTTCATATACCTAATAACTTAGAGATAGAATGCAAGGCTTGTATTATTCACTCTCCTATATATTTATTTACCAAACTTTGGTGGAAATTTTAAGGAGTGACAGGTTCATATTAGCTTTTAACCATCAATGGAAAACTGGAAAAAAGAAAAGGCTGGCACTAACAACCAGTTATTTGTCAATAGGAAAGGAAGCTTGGGCCCAATTGAAGGATGTTGTGGAAAATTAGTGTCTCTTTGATTTCAGAAGCTTTACTTTTTTTTTCCAATACTTACAAAAATATCATCTTATTTTTTTACCTCATGTCATGATTTGAAGAATGTGTTTTGCTACAAAGTACTGATACTTTAATTTGCTTCATGCATCTATATCTGATACCAATATATTGATATATTTCACTGGTACATATATGTGAAGTGACCAATTCTTTAAAAAAAAATTTCTGATAATCAAATATAGTCATGTAACATAGAAGTAAGTATAATATAGAAATATAAAAAGTATTGTTTCTTGATGAACCAAATATGAAAATTGTTTTGTTTATAGATAATTTCAAGAAAGAAATGAGATTGATCATTGATAGTACCATTCTTATTTGTGAACAATAGGAAAAAATGATCTACAAATTTTTGATTTCGTTTTTAGCAATGTCTAAGAAGTATGTATGTTCTTCAATTTACCGAATTTCAATTGTATATTTATTATGCTTTTATCAATTCTTACGTATCTATATATCTATCATATTTTTAGAATAATCATACCACTATTAATTTATAGGACAGAGGATAAGAGATAAGCTGAAATCATCCAATCCTTCTAAAGTTCACTTGGTATACCATTTCATCCGTCACATTGTACCCAACGAAAAACCTCACAAATGAAAATTCAACTATTGAGAAAATGTCAATTTGACGTCAATTAAATCAAAAGTTACATTTAGCACTAGTTCAAATTTGAACTTAGATTCATGGGTAAGTACAGTTTCTCCGAGCCAATCAACCATATCTGAAAAACAGAAATAAGTTTCCTACGGTCATTTTCACTCTGGCCTCAATAATCTTAAGGATAAATTAAGTTAGAATATAACAACACTGATGTGTAACATTTTTCCGGAGAATCATTATATTTAAGTATTTATCAATGTTGTTACTTAGTACCTGTATCGTTACTTCTTCGAAACATATATACAAGGTCAATTTCCACGTTGCCTTTGATGATTTGTTGATTCTCTGTAGATTCAGTTACATATATACAAGGTCAATTTCCATTTCAGAATGAATTGGATTTAGTAAAACGTAAAAGGAGAAAGACATGAAATGAAACATATCCTTGACAGAAATAGTTTTGTAGTTGGTTAGACTTAGAAGATACCTGTTGGTCATCCTTGGTGGCTAAATCCATCTATCGTCAACCTTAATGCCAGGGATGTGGGAAATTTTAGGCCAAATTTGAGGGTGCTTCATGCGGCATCGTTTTTCCAGCAAAGGACAACCCCCTATGGTTAAATTTATTAGAGAGACAGGAAGACTTTCTCCAGCCATATTCTCCAGCTTTGGACATCCCTTAATTTCTAATTGTTGCAGGGATGTGAGATGGAGAAGCCCTGTGCAGTCCAACATCTCCAGATTTGAGAATCCACATAGAAACAGAAACGTAAGGGAGGGAGGCAGCAAACCCTCCTTAGGGAAGGACATGATGCCATCACATCGACCCCAAAGATAGAGATCAGTAAGCATGCCCATGGATGGCCATGCTAGGCCGCTCAGTAGTTTCTCACAATTCTCAATCCAAACTGTTCTCAGGTTAGGTGGCATACCCCGTTTTGGAAAGGACTCAATTTCTGGGCAGTTGAATATGCCGAGATCTTCTAACTTTGGGAGAAGAGTACTCATCTCATCAGGCAACGACTTCAACTTGTCAGAGCCCGAAACAATGAATGTAATCAAGTTGGGCGCAGGCAATCCTTCTCTCCAGAATGATACAAAGTTGGGGCATTGGTAAATTCTAAAAGAACACAGACTCTTAAATGACTCTGCCCCTGAAACCAAAAGATATTCCATATTTTCACAGTTTTGGATTTCAAGATCTCTGAGATTTGGAAAGGTAACCAATGGAAGAGATGTGAGTGAATCACAACTGCTTTCTATTGACAGTTTTTCCAGTAACTCATGTTTGTGTTGCGTCGGGAATTCCAGTTTTTTAAGATCCTTGATACTCAGACTCTTCAGTGATTCTGGTAAACGACCACCCGGAAATGACACGGCTGACAAGCAATCCCTTAATGTTAAAGACCGGAGACAAGTTGGTTGGATGTTAGTGATGGCCTCTATCATGGACTCCACCATTGGGCTTCCTTCTACTTCTATAGTCTCTAGCAAGAGAGGAAACGCATGCAGTGCTACTTTATTGCTTTTACGTATCTCCAAACTTTGAATGGCAGGAGCCGTTGGGAGAGAAGAGACAAGCAGCTCGCAATTTCTAATCACAAGTTTTGTCAGAGCAGGAAGGTGATTCGGCAAACTTCCCTCTAGTTTGGGGCAGCCACGTATTTCAAGACTTTTAAGCACAGGAAAAGCTTCTGAATCGAAGGAACTCCACACCCCCCAACAAGACATTTCATAAATGAACAGAGATTCAAGGGAGGGAAAGGGCGTCCCAGAACGACAATCTTCGTTCTTGTAAAAACCTGCATCAATAGTCTTCAGCCTATTCAATCGTGCAATTTCAAGGTCCTTGAGAGAAGGTAGTTGTCCTAGTGAAGGAAGCATACTACAGTTGTCACAATCAAGTAAGGTTAGACTTGTCATATTGCAGTAGGAAGAATTTCCCATCCAATCTGGAAACCTGGTTCCTTCATAACCTTCTATTTGCAACGATTCAATGTTAAAGTGAGGCTGTAACTTGCAAAGCACATCTATTTCAAGTTGGAAGTTGGTACTGTTGTTGTTACATCTAGACCATTCCAACTGTAAACTATTAATGTGTTTTTTATCCATTATCCTTGCCTCCAACGCTTCATCACTTTGGGAAACATTCTCCAAGTTCCTAATTTCAAGATGACCACGAAGATTTGAAAGTCCTCCTAATTCTTTGATTCCATTCTCTTCGTGCTTGCCCACAACAAAGAAATCCAGATGTTGCAAATGACTTAATTTACTCATTCCTCTTGGCATCTCTTTTATAGGAGTTCCATCTATGTCAAGATGACGCAAGTTAACAAGATTGCGCATGTCACTAGGCAACTTAGTCAGCTTTCTGCAACTACACAACTTCAAAGTTTGCAGATTGTACAAATTACACAATGACTTTGGCAGTGTTTCTATACTTGAATCAGAAAGATCTAAATAGCGCAGATGGATCAATTTACCTATTGAATCAGGCAAAGAATCCAGACTTTTGAAGTCATGAAATGATAAAACTCTCAAGTACATAAGCTTTGACATTATGATACATTGTGCCTCCTCATTGTTGAATGGAGCAGCTGCAAATTTGATAATGGACAAGAAAGTTCTCAGAAATTTTACTCTACCAACAACATCAGGGTTGTCCAAGAATGAAGAATTGAATTTGGCAAATGACAAATGACGAGTCTTGGTGTTGATCTTTGTTTTTTTCCCAAGTTCTTCTGATCTAAAGTAAAAATCTCCACCGAGTGATGTGGCTAGATCATGCATGAGGTCATGCATCACAAAACATTTGCGATGAGGCCAAGTACTTGAACGTTGGAAAAACAATCTCGAAACCAAATCATCAAAATACTCATGACCAACCTCTTCTAAAGTCCTACCTTTCCTTGGTTTCTTCAAAAGATCTTCAGCCATCCACAACAAGATTAATTCATTTTTTTCAAATTCGTAATCTTGTGGATACAACGAACAATAAACAAAGCATCGTTTTAAATGTGGAGGGAGATAATGATAACTAAGTCTCAGTGCTGGAATAACTTTACACTCACTTTCAGAAAGTTCCCAAATGTCACTATTGAGAATATTATTCCAATCACCAATGTCATGCTTTCTTCTCAACATGCCTCCAAGCGACTCTGCTGCTAAAGGCAGTCCGTTGCACTTTTTAACAATCTCCTTTCCAATTTTTTCTAGTGTTGTTGTGTTCCCGTTCGATTCGGAGTAAAGACACGCATGGTTCGCAAACACTGACCAACAATCTTCATTCGACAATTGGTTTAGATGATAGGTGTGAACAGTTTGGACTATAGATGCTGTTTTTTCACTGCGGGTTGTTAGAAGAATCTTACTTCTCCTAATCCCACGGTTAAATGGTTTCTTAAGAAGACGCCAATCAACATAATCCTCTGTCCAAACATCATCCAAAACAATTAAGAATTTTTTATCTTTCAGCTTGTCCATCAATTCAAGATGAAGTAGATTCAGATCATTCAATTTACAAGCCTTTCCAGTCACCGCCTCTATTATAGTTTTTGTGACCTTGAGAACATCAAATTCTTGAGAAACACAAACCCATGCCTTAAAATCAAAATCAAATATCTGTTTCAAATTCTCATCATTGTACACCAATTGGACCAAAGTAGTTTTTCCAACCCCACCCATGCCCACAATAGGAACCACAGACACTTCTCTACCGTCACTGTTATCCTCCAACAACAACTTGATTATGGCCTCCTTATCTTTCTCCCTACCATATATATGAGATCCATCTTCCAGAGATGTTGATGGAGCTTTCCATGACAAGTTCTCCACTGCACTCTCTTTCAAATCAAGACTCTCCTTGAGTTTTAAATGAGACTCAAGTGTGACAACTATGTCTTCCAACTTACTAACGATCTTGCTATCGGAAAAGCGAGAAAACAAGTCTCTTACCTTGTTTTGGGTGGCAGCTTTGGTGAAAACATGGTCGAGTAAGTCATCGGCTTCATAGACAGCATCTTTGAGAGCATTGAGCCAGTGTTTGACATTGGTGTCTGTGATCTGTTTCTTCTCGGCATCATCAAGCACAGCTCCAACCACTCTGAGAGTGGTCTCCAACTTTTGAAGCAACTTCTTGCTAAGCTTCTTTCCACGGATCAGGTCAACAAAGTCAGGTGAAGCCAGCCTGTCGAAAAGCACATCAAGGAAAGCAGAGAGAAAGGCACCACCTACCAGTGCTGCAGCCATGATCTCAAGAACAAAAGATGATCAGAGTAGAAAGACAAAGGCAAGGGAATTGGTTGCTATGAACTGATGTGATGAGATTTGGCTTAAGTCAACTCTCTTCACCTTCACTCGTTCTGCTGTGCAAGACAAAAGTATGGTCTTTTTTATTTTTATTATTTGTATTATTATGGTGGTGGGTGACTTATCACGTTGGGAGTCTCTTTCCTTTTGTTCCCCACATGTTGCTTTCTTGATATTTCTATTTTGAATTTAGCTCCTCTAAATTAAAGACTCAAGAGATTTAAAGAGTGATGATATTTCTACCGATAATTTTAAAAAAATGGATTATATTTCTAAAATGCTATAATTAAAGTTAGTGATGGCCAGCTTTCTCGCTTTCCAAACCGTGTGGAGCCGTGGTGTGTGTTTTTTTCTTGGTGATATGTGTGGATGGCTGCAAGGGTACTATGCGTAATTATGTTCCTGTGCTTTAATGCTGTGAGACAAGTTGTATTGAAGCACTTTGCACATGTGTTTTGGATATTTTTATTTAAAAAATAAGTTAATAGTAAAATTGAAAATGAATTCTTTTTGTTAAATCCAAAAGTTATGTAAAGATCCTCAACTTAGAATTTTTTTCTAAAGTTAAAATTTAAAATCAATTTTTCAATGTGAAAGTAAATAGTGAAATATTTATTTAAATTCGTGTTAGTTTATATTTCAACCTAATCATTAAAATTGTCATAGAGATATGGTATTTTATAAAGATTTAATACTGAATCATGATTTTATAAATTTAAAATAATTGATAATGATTTATGTTTTTTAATCAAGTGATAAAAGATTTAAATTTTTATTAATTCTTATATATAGAATAAATTTTGTTAGGAGGAAAATAAAAAAATGAGATTAAAAAATTATTAAGACAAAAAAAATGTTGAACAAATTAAAAGAGAAAGAATTAAAGAAAGGACACAGGTTAATTGTTCCCTACAAACATAATATTAATGAATTCAAGATTTGAATATCTTTATATGTACGTTAAAGATGTGTGCAAAAAGAAAAGTGTGTGATTTTTTATTAAATAAAATCAATAAAATAAATAATAGATACTAATAAAATAAAAAATATTGTGAAGATGTTATAATAATGATAATAATAATAATAATAATGAGTGATTAAAGTAATTTGGCATGAAAAATTATTATTCAATTCAACTCTTTTTTATGTTATATATCTATTGTAATTATTTGATAAATACTTCCATAAAATTTTTTGGTTGGTGATTATCCTTTGAATCTTATCTATATAAAATTTTTATTATTAGTCAAGTAAAATATATTTAGTGAGATTATCTCAAACAACAATACTAAAATGAGAGATAAAGAAAATTTAAGTCTAGCAAATGAAAATATTTTACTATATGTAAAAAATATTTTTCTCCTATCATATTTAATAAATATAATTTTTATAAAATATAATTTTATTTTAAATCAACAGGTATAAATTTTTATCAATAGTGAAAATAGATTTAAGTGAACTTTCTAGGAAAACTTTTTTATTTGTTTGTTTAAGTGTTGAAGATATTTATCCTCTAACTTATTTTTTCTCATCACAATTATTTTTTTCTTTTTAGTATCAAACAAAATCTTATAGGATTTTTTTACTCCACTACACTTGCTCTCTCCTCAATTTTTTTCAAAATACACCTGCCTCAAAATTGTTTCCTAAACAACACTCCTTTTTAGCTTGCAGAGAGAAGTCGGGGTTAGGGAACCCAACTTCTCTTTGCTCCTATTATTTTTTAATTTAAAAAAATTATTAAATTCATTTTTTATATATTTTTTAAAATAAAAACCCTTGAGCTTCCTTCTACTTCTATAGTCTCTACCAAGAGAGGTAACGAATGCAGTGCTACTTTATTGCTTTTAATTATCTCCAAACTTTGAATGGCGGGAGCCGTTGGGAGAGAAGAGACAAGCAGCTCGCAATTACTAATATAAAGTGATATTAGAGATTCATATAATAATTAATTAGTTTTAAGAAATATTTAATTTCAGTTTTTTGCATTTAATTTAATTAATTTATATGTAAAATTATTCAAAAATATTATTTATAAACTTTAAATATTATAAAAATCAATTTTTATTTAAAAATTAAAGTATAATAATTGAATCATTTTATCATTCATATTTTAAAATTACCATAACATTTTAATTTAATATAATTTATGTGTTTAAATTTTTATACAAAAAATTCTCATATAATTTTATAAATACGCACGTGAATTTATTATTAAATATATGTTTCGTGCATAACAAGAGAGTTGAATAAGTACCGAGTGTCATTGTTATTCTTTCAAAAATTAGAGTTCAACTCTTGACATCTTTCCACCACCTCACTTAGTCGCAGCATCTGACAATATTTAATTTATAAGTAATGTTTTCAGTATTCTAATTAATAAGAATTTTAGCTTATATAAATATTGGATTTAATAAATAATATACAATTTTAAATATTTTAACCCAATAATTTAATTAAAATCGTATACAAATGACTCAAATCAACTCATTCTTAAGTCATAGGTATGATGAAACTCAATCCAAACTTACCTGCATACACCTCTATGTCGGCTGGCTGAATTTTTAAAACAAAATTTTCTTGTATTTTAAAAGTGGATTTGTGCAATTCGTAAAAGGAAGGTTGTGTTAAATAATTGACCAAAAAGAATTCGTGGCGAATTATCTTTTGTCAAATCTGCCCGAGGTGTGATCGATTTTGTCAAAACCCATTTTATATTTGTAATTAATATTTTATTTTAAAATTTATTGTTACAGTTCGTACGTATACAAGTTAGTGACTATATATAGTTTACAGTTCGTGTGTTTCATGCCAATATATAATTTTCGTAAATAAATTGCACGAATCCTTTGCATCACTCATATATACAAGTGCTGCAACTTGTTATCACCTACTTGACTAGTCACATATATTTAATTTTAACACCAATTTGAGGAAAAATAAATTGTAAGAATTATTTTTTGTCAAATCTGCACGAGGTGTGATTATGTCAAAACCTATTTGGTATTTTTAATGAATATTAGTTTTTAAAAAGTTGTTAATAAGTCAGGTATACCCTTTAGAATCTATAGTTTACGGTTTGTGTATGGAAAATATAATGCTGTGTTAGGAAAGAGGATTTTGTAAAAGTCGCACGAAGTTTGATGTCTGTAAATCTCTTTTTACATGCCTTTTAAATTTTTTTAATCGATATTCATTTTATAAAATCATAACCGTCCATTCTATATTTCGTGTAATTCGTGTGGATTTACCTTTCATAACAGATAGCATCATTCTGTTTGTATTTTGTGCAAATAATTTTCGTACTAAGTAGCAACGTTGATAAATAAAACGAAAAAGAGATTATGATGATGATGATGATTGGTACAAATTGTATTGCATGAATCACAAATTAATTCCGTCACTAAACTGCATATTTTCGCCAGGTATGATTTTGTCAAAACCCATTTGTAATTATTATTATTATTATTATTATTATTATTATTATTATTATTATTAACGAAAAACATGTGTTGTCACGCTTTATATTTATATTTCTATTTTGCAAACACATTTTTATTATATTAAATTTAAAATTATATATTATAACAACATTTTTTATTTATGCTCTTACTAAACCTTTATAGTTACATGTGAATAAATATGTAAGTATTTAAAATCATGTTTAATTAATTATCAACTTAATAATTTGTTGTTTCGTACTTAGTAAGTCAACTACCGTACTAGATTGAAGTAGCCTCCATTTTGAGGAAGCCTTTTCTGAAACAGGTTTATTATATATCTTTTTATTGCTATTTAGAATTAAAGTCCATTTTGTCAGTTGTGCATATAGTTTGTCTCAAGTAAATCAACAAGCTTGCATAATTCATCAAGGTATCAATATCCACTCCCAAGGCACCACAAAAGCCTTGATGGAAATTCATTTTGAGGCCCGAGACAAGTTCAAAGCCTCTCAAAATGCTTTTTATGGTAAGCACCTTAGAAATGGTTGTTTCTCCTGTAAAGAGTGCTTCAAGCGTCATTTGCATATTGAAGCAAGTTTACTTCCTCTCTCCCACTACCCACTAAGAAATTAGAGAATTTGTTCCTTTCAAGTGCTTGCCTCGTGTTTTTATGAGACAATTCATCATCATAATATAATCTCAAAATAATATCTATTCCTTATCAGAAAAGGATACTACCAAGATACTTACAAAATTAACATTTAAATGTTGAAAATTGTCTCATATAAGATAATATATATTAATAATGATTGCCAACAAATAAGTAGCATGAAGTACATTAAGAAGAAAAAAATCCCTTCTTTTTATTCAATTTTTTTTCTTGTTCTAGCGACTAAATATTTTATATCAAAGCGTCTTGAATTAGACAACATTGTTTTCAAAGAAAATGAAGTTTGGGAGAATATGTTGAGTTTAATTAGTGGAGGTACTTCACAAAAATTTTAGAAGGAAGGTAATTGTTTAGACATTTTTGTTAATGGGAGCGAGGAAATCTTTGGAGGTGATGATCCCCTCTCAATTTCCGAATAAATAACCGAAGAACAATTAAAACTATAGAAAAATCAAGATTCCTTAAGGAAGAACCCATAAATATTAAATGATCACTGAAATAAATCAAATAAAAAAAAGTTGAAGGACGAAAGTGAAACCAAGCCTTACATTAAAAGATAAAAATATTACTTTTACCTTCATGAATTTGATATAAATCTTATTTAGTAAATAAAGTTTAATATTTTGTAAAAAAAATCATATAAAATGGATTCAACAATAATGTAAAAACAAAAAAATATTAGATATTCTTTAAATAATAAGGTACTTCGGTTTGTAGAACACGTTCTCAAGTTTAAAGAGCTTCAACCCGACCTTTGAAACAATTAACTTAGGGTTAGCTCGATTTGGTTTAAGCCAGACTTGATTTAACTAAGAAATTCAAACCGAACTAATTGGTTTGGTTCCGATAAGCAAAACAATATAGCTTTAAATAGGGTTTGTCTAACTAAACCTAAGTAAAAATTTCACTGAAAAATTCAAACTTGCTTCTTATGATTTTTAATGAAATTCAAATAACATTCTAGAAAATATGTAGCGGTAAACATGGCAGGAGATAGGTAAGTACAGGAATATGTTGGGTCGTTCACAGCAGGAACTTGAGCCACTGATACAACTATTGAGGAAGAGCAAAGAGGTTGTTTACAAGTGTTCAAAAATAGGGAAATACAATTTTGTGGCTAATAATTCTTACCGTGGAAAACTAAAATTAAAGATCTTGCAGACTCAATTGAGAGGTTTTTCAATATTGAAATGCTAGCTCTTATTGCACGCGATCAACTTGAGATCTTGCTTAGGGTTAGTGAAATAGAATACTTCAATGATGAAAAGTTTTCCGATTCGGTGATCGCGGCATTAGCTATAGCTGCTGCTGTTACTGTTGCTATAGTTATTCAATTTCTTCTGTTCTAATTTTTGCATGATTAATTAGGGTTATTTGGATAGTCTGGATAAGGTTTTAGTTTCAAACTTTGTTGTCTTTATTGTATATTAGCAACCGATTTGTCACGCCTATTATGTTTTTGCTTTTTTATTGTACTTTCGCATTTCTATTAAGCTAATTAAATATGTTATATATATAGTTAAAAACAATCTCTTATTATATATATATATATATATATATATATATATATATATTAGTTTCATATGTTTTTAAATTCATGTTTATCTTTAGAATTTTCTTTACTTCTTATACTCTACTATTTATGATAATATATAGTAATTCAATTTTATTTTGTATATTGCATGTAGGCTACCGTAGTTTTTTTTCCAACAAAATGATTTGTATTAAATGGTACCAAAAGTACCTAAGATCCAAAAACATATACACCAGTGACAGTAGAAAGAAAGCAAATTCCATGGTTAGATTATATTTCTATCTCGACAAAGATAGCTAGCTTCGAACATGGACCATTACACCCAAAGTCATGGTTTTAAAATGTAGTCAGCAACCATAATTGCAGTCATAACGCTAATGTATTTTGACTCTGTAATCACATCACAATTATAATTATGATCACATCAGTTTGTATTTTTCCATAATTATCCACAATGTAAGATTTTTAGGTTCGTTGCATGCAACGCAATCATAATTGCAATTTAAAATCATGTCTAAAGCCATGCAACATTGATGCGCATCACTAACCAGCCCCCACCATCGTGCACATAAACATCGGTTGCATTTGGGATGATCCCACTCGAAGAGCAGCTACCACCGAATCAAATTAACTTCACATTTCATTCAAAATTGTCTCTTCATGAAACAAGCTCCAGGTGCCATATATCATTAAGTAAAACAATAATTAAAATTAGGGACTCTGGCTTTTATTAATCCACGATCGTGCAAAGAATAATATATTCTGCGTAATTTTCTCAGCATTGAAAGAGCCATTAATTCCTTAGCATACACTCATTCCTAGCATTCCATACACACCAAAATTTCTGATGCCCACACCGCCCTCCATACATCTGCCTCCTTCTTTGAACTTACGAATACAGAATCTTGCCAAAAATGTGATTCTGGTCATTGTGGCAACACCACATTTACATGCAGCCAGCAGCCAAGAGTAACATTGCCTCCAAATTAGTACCAAGAATTTTTTGACATGAGAAGAAACAGTGAGATACCGACTCATCTACCTCAAGGCAAAAGGGACATAAGCACTCATGAGGATTATAAATGGTGTTTCTCCTTTTTAGATTATCCTTCGTTGGTAGTCAATCAATCAAGCATCACTCTCCAAATTAAGAAACACGCCTTAGGTTGTATATACCTTAGTGTAGTAGTATGAGAAAAAATATCCAAGTTAAATAGAAAATTATTTTTATAAATATGAACACTTTTTTTAAGGCAAAATGTAAAAAGAAAAGTTGCAATTTCTCCCCAATCTCTGCAAGAGGTACATGTGTTACCGTATTACATACATAAAAAAATGGTTTCTCCTAAGTTAACTTTCAGTCCTAAAAAATGCCACTGTTAACTTCTCTAACATCAATCACATTTGAAGTGGCTCCAAACACCAGCAAGAGAAGAAAGTTCATGGTTTTTTGCCTTATATAACAACCACTGCCATGAGATATGTTTTACGGCTGTCAAAATACCCCCTGGTTCACACTTTTTGCAACTAAAGGCTATCATATAAAATATTTCTGTTGGCCGAAATCGGTTACGTTTCTTTTGATCGACCTCGGTCGAAGTTATTTTTTGATCAATGTCGGTTAGAAATTTTTTTGTTAACCTTAGTCAATGATGTTTGTGATCGATATCAACCGATTATATTTTTTTACCAACATCTTGTCAGGACTATTTTTTGGTCAACGTCACCTTGGTTTTTTCGGTCAATGCGACAAAGCTTGTTACCAGGAACAACTTGAGGCACTTGCGGACTCGCTTGTCAGGTTTTTCATCATTGACATGCAAGCTCAGATGGCAAGAGACCAGAAGGAGATCCTGCTTAAGGTTAGGAGAATACTTAGCGCTGTTAATAAATTTCCCTCCCACACAGTTGATGCATCTAACCCTGAAGAAAATGCAATTCTAGTATGGAAGCAACAAATACAAGTTTGTCTTTGTCCTGCTATTCTGATCCTCTCTCTATCCAGATGTATATATGTTTGTTAGTGCATATATATATATATGCATCCATGTATATATGTTTGCATATACATACATATATGAATGTACGTAGATATATTCATATATATATATATATATATATATATATATATATATATATATATATATATATATATATACACACGTGCTTTGTGCATGTAACCATTTGCATTTAAAGAGTTTGTATCATTATCTTTGAAACATCTTTTTACGCTATTTTCAATCAATGCAAGAATTTTAGATCATTATCTTATTCGTTACTTCTCTTTAATTATATTTGTTAAGTTAAAAAATATTAATGCTTTAAGATGAATTAAGACTCCTAATTGTAACCACATCAGCCATACTTTCCTGTGATAATTCATTTCTGGTTTGGCAACATTTCCCACCTCAACTATCTGTGTCTCTTTTAGTAAATTCAGTAGGGATTGTAAGATTATGTGCTTAGTTTGCTTTGTTTTTTTAGTTTTATGATGTATAAAAAATTATAGATCAGTTAGTAGTTTGGTTTTAGGTTTTGTTCTGGTCTAGATCGGATCATGTTCCGATCTTCTACATCTTTAGCTTTTACGCACTGTGTGCTTGAAGCTAAGGGGTTATCTTTTGGTTCAGATTGGAATGTATTGGATTATGTTCCGATCTTCTATCACGCATCAAGCCCATAAAAGAGGCTTAGGTCAATTCACTTTCAAAGTTGGGCCTTGCCAAGCGGGATCAAACGACCACCTTAAGGGGGATTGACGAGAATCCGACTATTTCTGCAGAATAAGGGATTAACTGATTGTTTATGATATGCTGATTAGTCATGTATCATGAAGGGACAACTAACATAAACTTAATAGCACGAAACATTTGCGGGATATGATGGAATATTTTGATGCAGCATAAAGACCCCAACTTGTAAAAATTGTGGGGGGACTGAATGTGCTTCATTTTGAGGAGGCTTTTTCCGGAACAGGTTTGTTATATTTTTATTGCATGTTATTTAGAATTAAAATCTATTATGTCAGTTGTGCATATAGCTTGCGTCAAGTGAATCAATAAAGATTGAACTCGTAACATATTATATTGATTTGATAGTTATATTTCTTAAGTGGGAAAATATTGAGATTCTTAGAACATTTTTGTCAAAGAATCCATTTTAGGTTCTTGGATTATTTTTTGTGAGTCCCATGATGTTATATAGGATGCAAGAACTTCTATCATTTGTTATTCTAATAGTAGAATCCAATTTGGATTATTAGATTTTACTAGCACAAGAAAAAATAATATTTTTGTAAAAATAGTAGTTCTTTTCCTAGAACCCAATCTCCATCTTAAAAAACTCTTAATAAGAATAATAGTAGATCTAGTGGATAGTGTTCTTGAGTTCAAGAATCCCATTAAAGATGCTATTGGGCCTTTGACAAACTGTCCATGTTGTGCTACTCATTAACAAACCTGTGCTTACATTTCATAGGCTCTGGTGAAATAATAGATAAAAGTTATTTATATACAAATATTTCTAAACATTATTAAATGTATTACATAAAAACTATAGACCAATAATATCATTAAAAATGACGCATTTTAATATGTTAAGCAAATAAGATAATTTCAATCAATCTCGAACAGAAAATATATATAGAGAGAGATATCGAGTTTAATACTTATGTATTGATGATACATTATTATAAATTATTGTTTGAATTACTTTAAAATAATTATTTTAAAAGTCAACAAACTTATCACATAGTGAGTTGCAATTAGGTAATGGTTTAAATATATTTTTGGTCTCTGATAAATACTCATTTTTTGCATTTGGTCCCTAATAAATTTTTGCTTTGTGATGGGTCCCTAATATTTAAAAAGCTTTGTTCGAAGTTCCTGCCGTTAGTCAAAATCCATTATCTTCATATGTGATCGTTAACCGATCACGTAAGATTTTTTATTTTTTTATAGAAAAAAGTAAAAAAACGACATCATTAAGTCCCCGAATCCTCCAAACCACCCCGACCAGTCCCCAACCAACTCCTCCACTAGCTCCACACCACCGCTATTGTGTCTCCAAAACCCCCCAAACCTCCCTTGAAACCCCATGGCAGCAACACAACAATAATTCTAACCCATTTTCTTTTTTCTTCTCTTGAACCATGGCTCCCCATGGCAACAACAAATCTCCTTCTCTAAAAAATCACTCATGGACCCCCCTTCCCCAAAGAAAACCCTCCTCTTTGTTTTCATCATTTCCTTCTCTTCACCTACGACACACAAGTGGGTTTGAGGGCCAAGTGTGAGAGAGAGACTGGGAGAGAAGTGAGGTTTGTGAGTTGAAGGAAGTTACTGGTGGTAGCTGGCGTTGGCACGAGCAGTGGCACGACTGGCAACACCAGTGGTGGCCGATGGCTGGGTTGGTCGTGACCTTTAAGAAGGGAGAACAAGAAGAGACAACCATGAAAGCAAGGGTTTGCAAAAAGAGCTCGCAACTATGAAAGGTCGACGACAAGTTCAGACATCGCTATCCCACTCATTTTTTCGTGCTCTATGCAATGGACCGAGCGGAATCGCATTTTAGGGTAAGGTTTTGTTGACCTTCTTCTACCCATGAAACTATTTTGATGTGTTCTCTTAGAAACCTTATCCATGTGAATTTCTTGAGTTGGGAGTTGGCTTGGTTTGATTTGAAAATGTAAAATTGATTGCAAGGTCCTAAAAATCGTTGGTGAGGACCACTTCACCTTGGATCTTCACGAGTGACGAAGTCATAGTGACAAATCCATAAGAAAGGTATAGAAGAAACTATAATGGGTTGTGTGAAAACGTAGAGGAATGCTGAAGAATGATTTTTTGATGCCCAAGGGATTTTGACTATAGTTTCTTATCATTAGTCAAAATCCGTTATTTGCTGAAGAATGATTCTTTTATGCCCAAGGGATTTTGACTATAGTTTCTTATCATTAATCCTAATCTCAGTCAGACAAAAATCACACATGACATGTCTGTGTGGCTGGTTAACGATCGTGTGAGCAAATAACAGATTTTGACTAATGATAAGTATTTCAAACAAAACTTTTTAAATATTAGGAACCTATTACAAAGCAAAAATTTATTAAAGATCAAATGCTATCCATTCCATTATGCCAACCTATGTTCCTTTTCCACTTCAGCTAGTGCAACTTGTACGGCTGATTCTTTCTGCTGTCATACACAAGCATGTCTTGTTTCTGAGGCCCATTTGTCCTTTCATTTTCTATTCCCCACCCCCTCTTTTCCCTATCCTTTTATATACCTTCATTATGGACCTATCAAGTTCTAACCAGGAAAATTCCAAAAACATTTCTAACCCAAATCTCCAAATTTACATGATGTCAAATAAGAAACAAACTAAAATAAGAAAATGTGATTAAAAATAATATATAACACTACAGAGAAAAAAATCAGAAAATTAATTTTCCATGCATACTATAAAGAGATTACAAAGTAAAAAAATATATATTTTCATGGGAGAAATGTTCATGTGAACACAATAATTACCTTGACTCCGTATAGTGATATTTTGTTGCATATCATTGCAGCAACTTTTTCAAGAGAATGACTTGAGTATTTCCCACCTCTAGCTTCTTCTTCAATTTTATTTGCAGAACTGTTGGAATTTGAATCAGTGGGAACTTGCAGCAAGCAAGCAACAGAAGCAAGGGGGTGCAATTAGAAAACAAGACCAAGAGAGCAATTACAAGACCCACTTACCTCAAGGATTAGGTGTGAAACAAGCAGGTGCATCATATCTGGCTGGTCGGGTAGGAATAGACAAACTTAACAATTTCCTGATATTCTGTAGCATAAAAAGACAAATTCGATTATTGAGAAATCAGTATAAATAATACTATGTAATAACAACATCAATCAATGGAATATACAATTGTTCCTTCCCTTATTCTTCTCATTCTTCTCTCCGTGGAGGCCCTGGTCCTTGAAAACCAGCTTCTATCTTCTTCCCTATCAACAAGTATATAGCATATATAATTATGTATGATAATTTTAAGAAAATAAACAACACTAATATAAAATATATAGAATAGTAAAATACAAAAAAAAACAAGATCATATCTGCATTTCCAGAAGTATCTTATGGAATCTAGATTACCCAGGAAGTTAAATTAAAAACTTGAAAGAAGAAACAGAGAAAAAAGAAAATATTTTAAGATAAGTTGTAACCCGGAATCAAAATAAAAGTTTATAAATAATTCAAGCACATATATATATTTTGGTGTCTTGATCTTATTGATGTATTTTGCAGACATTGATATACTTTTATTACCCTATAGAGCTGGAACAAGATCAACTAATTGAAGGTTTAGTGACATTGTCACAAAGCAAAGAAAATGCCTGATTTATGAATATTCACCTTGAATCTACGTGAGTCAGAACAATTTCGTTCACCAAAATATGCCATTGCAGTTGAGGTGGTCGGTCGTATGTGAAAGAGTCTGTTATGAGATGATGATCTTTTCATGCATTTCGGTATTGTCCTTTGCATTAACACTTACACAACATTCTCCAACTGAGGTAGCAGTTTGTCAGTAGTGAAACCCTCCTTGTCCAACAATTCCATATGAGGAACACTACCTGACAACATTGCTGATTTCAAAAGCCTTGAATTCTTGGATATCTCTTATAAACTCTTTTCCTCATCCTTGCCATTGGGAATTGGTAAATTAGGGAGCTTGCAGAATCTCTCGTTGGCTGAAAATAACTTCTCCTGACTCTATTTCAGAGATGGCCTCCATCAAATCCCTCAACTTGACTTGCATGGGAATATGCTTCAAGGAAATTTGGATTAATAAATTACTCTAGAACCTGAAAGGTTAGTTAATTCACAATTTTTTTTTAAAAATTATTATTACCAAAATTTTATGATATCATCGATGTTTATATTTTTATTTCTTTTATATATATATATATATATATATATATATATATATATATATTATTACATTACTTAAAATTATTTATGAAAAGTAAATTTAATTAAATATAATATTCACTAACTATTCAAGTATATATAAATATAATCATCAACTTGTATAACAGAGATATACTTTTAGCTTCGTTTTAGAAAATATTACTATTAGCTTTAAAATGATTTATATATATGTGATATTTTAAATTACATTTTTTGATGAAATATTTTAAATTACTTTGTATCACAGTTATTATATATCTTAAATATTTTTTTTTGAAAAAATAGAAATAAAATTAAAACTTAAGATTGAGATCAATGCAGACTTATTAAATCATATTTAAATTTTAAACTACATCAATTGAACAATAAATTAAGAAAACCAAAAATTGTATCAGATGATATTTCTCTTTTTCAAAACCAATCTAATCTACTCCATAAACTCCTTTTAATAGGAGAACTATTAGGAAAGTGAAAAGGAAAATATAAAAAATTAAAAAAGTAAATAATTGGACTTTGTAGAAGTCATAACCACATTCTTTATCATCCTTCTCTTCTCTATCCCTTCATTGTTGCACCGGACACATTTCTTTAACACGTTGTCCTATTGTCTGATCAATAGGAACATGATATATCGCCTCGTTATTTTCTGATCATGCAATTGCATTGATTTATTTTCTGTTCTTATCATGATTGGTTCCACATTATTATTATGTCTTGCACTTCATCATGGTGCGTTGCACTAATATTAATGATCGCTCTACAAATCTTTGTTGTAACCCTTAAATTTCATTGGCTTCTGCCTTTTTTTTCTGATGGAAATTAATTAATTAAGATTGGTTTTTTAAGTGCTTGTTAATTACAGGCACCATGGAGGAAAGAGTGGGACTTTTGTTTCTGATTTTGTCATGCAAGAGAGGTAACAATTGTTAGATTGGCCTTTTTCTTATCTTTTTGCTTTTAAATTTAATTATCGTGCTAAGTGAGATGGATATAAAGTAGTTACAACTCACACCAAATTTACTGTACCATAATAAAGTTTACCTGGTTCTTGTAGTAATAATATAAATAGTGATGAACCACATACCTTCTAAAACCAAATACTCATACCTGTTTCATATACCTAGTAACTTAGAGATAGAATGCAAGACTTGTAGTATTCACTCTCCTATATATTTATTTACCAAATTTTGGTGGAAATTTTAAGGAGTGACAGGTTCATATTAGCTTTTAACCATCAATGGAAAACTGGTAAAAAGAAAAGGCTGGCACTAACAACCAGTTATTTGTCAATAGGAAAGGAAGCTTGGGCCCAATTGAAGGATGTTGTGGAAAATTAGTGTCTCTTTGATTTCAGAAGCTTTACTTTTTTTTTCCCCAATACTTACAAAAATATCATCTTATTTTTTTACCTCATGTCATGATTTAAAGAATGTGTTTTGCTACAAAGTACTGATACTTTAGTTTGCTTCTTACATCTATATCTGATACCAATATATTGATATATTAATTTCACTGGTACATATATGTGAAGTGACCAATTCTTTTTAAAAAAATTATGATAATCAAATATAGTGACATGTAACATAGAAGTAAGTATAATATAGAAATATAAAAAGTATTGTTTCTTGATGAACCAAATATGAAAATTGTTTTGTTTATAGGTAATTTCAAGAAAGATATGAGATTGATCATTGATAGTATCATTCTTATTTGTGATCAATAGGAAAAAATGATCTACAATTTTTTTATTTTGTTTTTAGCAATGTCTAAGAAGTATGTATGTTCTTCAATTTACCGAATTGCAATTGTATATTTATTATGCTTTTATCAAATCTTACGTATCTACATATCTATCATATTTTTAGAATAATCATACCACTATTAATTTATAGGACAGGGGATATGAGATAAGCAGAAATCATCCAATCCTTCTGAAGTTCACTTGGTCCACCTTTTCATCCTTCACATTGTACCCAACAATAAATCTCACAAATAAAAATTCAGCTATTGAGAAAGTGTCAATTTGACGTCAATTAAATCAAAAGTTACATTTAGCACTAGTTCAAATTTGAACTTAGATTCATGGGTAGGTACAGTTTCTCCGGACCAATCAACCATATCTGAAAAACAAAAATAAGTTTCCCGCGGTCATTTTCACTCTGGCCTCAATAATCTTAAGGAAAAATTAAGTTAGAATATAACAACACTGATATGTAACATTTTTCCGGAGAATCATTATATTTAAGTATTTATCAATGTTGTTACTTAGTACCTGTATCGTTACTTCTTGGAAACATATATACAAGGTCAATTTCCACGTTGCCTTTGATAATTTGTTGATTCTCTGTAGATTCAGTAACATATATACAAGGTCAATTTCCATTTCAGAATGAATTGGATTTAGTAAAACGTAAAAGGAGAAAGACATGAAATGAAAGATATCCTTGACAGAAATAGTTTTGTAGTTGGTTAGACTTAGAAGATACCTGTTGGTCATCCTTGGTGGCTAAATCCATCTATCGTCAACCTTAATGCCAGGGATGTGGGAAATTTTAGGCCAAATTTGAGGGTGCTTCATGCGGCATCGTTTTTCCAGCAAAGGACATTCCACCATGGTTAATTTTATTAGAGAGAAAGGAAGACTTTCTCCAGCCATATTCTCCAGCTTTGGACATCCCAATATGGTTAATTCTTGCAGGGATGTGAGATGGAGAAGCCCCGTGCAGTCCAACATCTCCAGATTTGACAAGTCATATAGAGACAGAGTCGTAAGGGAGGGAGGCAGCAAACCCTCCTTAGGGAAGGACTTGATGCCATCACATGGACCCCAAACTGTGAGATGAGTAAGCATGCCCATGGATGGCCATGCTAGGCCGCTCAGTAGTTTCTCACAATTGTAAATCTCAACTCTTCTCAGGTTAGGTGGCATACCACGTTTTGGAAAGGACTCAATTTCTGGGCAGTGGGATATGAGGAGACGTTCTAACTTTGGGAGAAGACTACTCATCTCTTCAGGCAACGACTTCAACTTGTCAGAGCCCGAAACCGTGAATTCAATCAAGTTGGGCGCAGGCAATCCTTCTCTCCAGAATGATACAAAGTTGGGGCAGTGATAAATTGTCAAAGAACACAGACTCTTAAATGACTCTGCCCCTGAAACCAAAAGATATTCCATATTTTCACACTTTCCGATTGTGACATCTCTGAGATTTGGAAAGGTAACCAATGGAAGAGATGTGAGTGAATCACAACTGCTTTCTATTGACAGTGTTTCCAGTAACTCATGTTTGTGTTGCGTCGGGAATTCCAGTTTTTTAAGATCCTCGATACTCAGACTCTTCAGTGATTCAGGTAAACGACCACCCGGAAATGACACGGCTGACGAGCAATTCCTTAATGTTAAAGACCGGAGACAAGTTGGTTGGATGTTAGTGATGGCCTCTATCATGGACTCCACCATTGGGCTTCCTTCTACTGTTATAGTTTCTACCAAGAGAGGAAACGCATGCAGTGCTACTTTATTGCTTTTAAGTATCACCAAACTTTGAATGGCGGGAGCCGTTGGGAGAGAAGAGACAAGCAGCTCGCAATTACTAATATAAAGTGTTGTCAGAGCAGGAAGGTGATTCGGCAAACTTCCCTCTAGTTTGGGGCAGTCACCAATGTAAAGACTTTTAAGCACAGGAAAAGCTTCTGACTCGAAGGAACTCCACACCTCCCAACAAGGCATGTCATCAATGGACAGAGATTCAAGGGAGGGAAAGGACGTCCCAGAACGACATTCTTCATTCTTGTAGAAACCTGCATCAATAGTCTTCAGCCTATTCAATCTTGAAATTTCAAGGACCTTGAGAGAAGGTAGTTGTCCAAGTGAAGGAAGCATACTACAGTTGTCACAATCACGCAATTTTAGACTAATCATATTGCAGTAGGAAGAATTTCCCATCCAATCTGGAAATCTGGTTCCTTCATAACCTTTTATTTCCAACGATTCAATGTTAAAGTGAGGCTGTAACTTGCAAAGCACATCTATTTCAAGTTGGAAGTTGGTACTGTTGTTGTTACATCCAGACCATCCCAACTGTAAACTATTAATGTGTTTTTTATCCATCATCCTTGCCTCCAACGCTTCATCACTTTGGGAAACATTCTCCAAGTTCCTAATTTCAAGCTGACCATGAAGATTTGAAAGTCCTCCCAATTCTTTGATCCCATTCTCTTTGTGCTTGCCCACAACAAAGAAATCCAGATGTTGTAGATGATTTAATTTACTCATTCCTCTCGACATCTCTTTTATAGGAGTTTCACGTATCTCAAGATGACGCAAGTTAACAAGATTGCACATGTCACTAGGCAACTTAGTCAGCTTTCTGCAACTACACAACTTCAAAGTTTGCAGATTGTACAAATTACACAATGACTTTGGCAGTGTTTCTACACTTGAACGAGAGAGATCTAAATAGCGCAGATGGATCAATTTACCTATTGAATCAGGCAAAGAATCCAGACTTTGGAAGTCATGAAATGATAAAACTCTCAAGTACATAAGCTTCGACACAATGATACATTGTGCCTCCTCGTTGTTGAATGGAGCAGCTTCAAAATTGATAATGGACAAGAAAGTTCTCAGAAATTTTGCTCTACCAACAACATCAGGCTTGTCCAAGAATGAAGAATTGAATTTGGCAAATGACAAATGACGAGTCTTGGTGTTGATCTTTGTTTCTTTCCCAAGTTCTTCTGATCTAAAGTAAAAATCTCCACCGAGTGATGTGGCTAGATCATGCATGAGGTCATGCATCACAAAACATTTGCGATGAGGCCAACTACTTGAACTTGAACGTTGGAAAAACGATCTCGAAACCAAATCATCAAAATACTCATGACCAACCTCTTCTAAAGTCCTACCTTTCCTTGGTTTCTTCAAAAGATCTTCAGCCATCCACAACAAGATTAATTCATTTTTTTCAAATTCGTAATCTTGTGGATACAACGAACAATAAACAAAGCATCGTTTTAAATGTGGAGGGAGATAATGATAACTAAGTCTCAGTGCTGGAATAACTTTACACTCACTTTCAGAAAGTTCCCAAATGTCACTATTGAGAATATTATTCCAATCCCCAATGTCATGCTTTCTTCTCAACATGCCTCCAAGCGACTCTGCTGCTAAAGGCAGTCCGTTGCACTTTTTAACAATCTCCTTTCCAATTTTTTCTAGTGTTGCTGTGTTCTCGTTAGATTCCGTGGAAAGACATGCATGGTTCGCAAACACTGACCAACAATCTTCATTCGACAATTGGTTTAGATGATAGGTGTGAACAGTTTGGACTACAGATGCTGTTTTTTCACTGCGGGTTGTTAGAAGAATTTTACTTCTCCTAATAATCCCACGGTTAAATGGTTTCTTAAGAAGACGCCAATCAACATAATCCTCTGTCCAAACATCATCCAAAACAATTAAGAATTTTTTATCTTTCAGCTTGTCCATCAATTCAAGATGAAGTAGATTCAGATCATTCAATTTACAAGGCTTTCCAGTCACCGCCTCTATTATAGTTTTTGTGACCTTGAGAACATCAAATTCTTGAGAAACACAAACCCATGCCTTAAAATCAAAATCAAATATCTGTTTCAAATTCTCATCATTGTACACCAATTGGGCCAAAGTAGTTTTTCCAACCCCACCCATGCCACAATAGGAACCACAGACACATCACTACCGTCACTGTTATCCTCCAACAACAACTTGATTATGGCCTCCATATCTTTCTCCCTACCATATATATGAGATCCATCTTCCAGAGATGTTGATGGAGCTTTCCATGACAAGTTCTCCACTGCACTCTCTTTCAAATCAAGACTCTCCTTGAGTTTTAAATGAGACTCAAGTGTGACAACTATGTCTTCCAACTTACTAACGATCTTGCTATCGGAAAAGCGAGAAAACAAGTCTCTTACCTTGTTTTGGGTGGCAGCTTTGGTGAAAACATGGTCGAGTAAGTCATCGGCTTCATAGACAGCATGTTTGAGATCATTGAGCCAGTGTTTGACATTGGTGTTTGTGATCTGTTTCTTCTCGGCATCATCAAGCACAGCTCCAACCACTCTGAGAGTGGTCTCCAACTTTTGAAGCAACTTCTTGCTAAGCTTCTTTCCACGGATCAGGTCAACAAAGTCAGGTGAAGCCAGCCTGTCGAAAAGCACATCAAGGAAAGCAGAGAGAAAGGCACCACCTACCAGTGCTGCAGCCATTATCTCAAGAACAAAAGATGATCAGAGTAGAAAGACAAAGGCAAGGGAATTGGTTGCTATGAACTGGGTTGGTTCTTGGTAAGGTTAACTGATGTGATGAGATTTGGCTTAATTCAACTCTCTTCACCTTCACTCGTTCTGCTGTGCAAGACAAAAGTATGGTCTTTTTTATTTGTATTATTATGGTGGTGGGTGACTTATCACGTTGGGAGTCTCTTTCCTGTTCCCCACATGTTTCTTTCTTGATATTTCTATTTTGAATTTAGCTCCTCTAAACTAAAGACTCAAGAGATTTAAAAAGTGATGATATTTCTACCGTTAATTTTAAAAAAATGGATTATATTTGTAAAATGCTTTAAGTAAAGTTAGTGATGGCCAGCTTTCTCGTTTTCCAAATCGTGTGGAGCAGTGGTGTGTGTTTTTTCTTGGTGATATGTGTGGATGGCTGCAAGGGTACTGTGCGTAATTAAGTTCCTGTGCTTTAATGCTGTGAGACAAGTTGTATTGAAGCAGTTTGCACATGTGTTTTGGATATTTTTATTCCAAAAAAGTTGTATTGAAGCGGATTGCACATGTGTTTGGATATTTTTATTTAAAAAATAAGTTAATAGTAAATTGAAAATAAATTTTTTTTTAAATCCAAAAGTTATGTAAAGATGCTCAAGTTAGAATTTTTTTCTAAAGTTAAAATTTAAAATCAATTTTTCAATATGAAACTAAATAGTCAAATATTTACTTAAATTCATGTTAGTTTATATTTCAACCTGATTTTTTATAATCAAATATGAAATCAAACACACATCATTAAAGTTGTCATAAAGATATGTTATTTTATAAAGATCTAATACTGAATCATGATATTATAAATAATTAAAATAATTGGTGGTGATTTGTGTTTTCTAATCAAGTGGTAAAAGATTTAAATCTTTATCAATTCTTACATATAAAATAAATTTTGTTAGGAGAAAAATAAAAAAATGAGATTAAAAAATTATTAAACCAAAAAAATGTTGAACAAATCAAAAGAGAAAGAATTGAAGAAAAGACACATGCTAATTAATCCCTAAAAACATAATATTAATGAATTCAAGATTTGAATATCCTTATATGTACGTCAAAGATGTGTGCAAAAGAAAAGTGTGTGATTTTTTATTAAATAAAATCAATAAAATAAATAATAAATACTAATAAAATAAAGAATATTGTGAAAGTTATAATAATAATAATAATAATATAGAGGGAGTGATCAAAGTAATTCTTTCGAAATGGTGGTATGAAAAATTATTATTCAATTCAACTCTTTTTTTATATGTTATATATTTATTGTAATTATTTGATAAATACTTCCATGAAATTTATTGGTTGGTGATTATCCTTCTATCTTATCTATATAAAAATGTTATTATTAGTCAAGTAAAATATATTTAGTGAGATAATCTCAAACAACAATAGTAAAATGAGAGATAAAGAAAATTTAAGTCAAGCAAATGAAAAGATTTTATTATATTTAAAAAATATTTTTCTCCTATCATATTTAATAAATATAATTTCTATAAAATATAATTTTTATTTTAAATCAACAGGTATAATTTTTATCAATACTTAAAATAGATTTAAGTGAACTTCCTAGAAAAACTTTTTTATTTGTTTGTTAAGTGTTGAAGATATTTATCCTCTAACTTATTTTTTCTCATCACAATTTTTTTTTTCTTTTTACTACCAAACAAAACCTTACGAGAATACTGGATTTTTTACTCCATACACTTGCTCTCTCCTTATTTTTTTTCCAAAATACACCTGCCTCAAAATTGTTTCCTAAACAGCACTCCTTTTTAGTTTGCAGAGAGAAGTCGGGGTTAGGCAACCCAACTTCTCTTTGCTCCTATTATTTTTTAATTTAAAAAAATTATTAAATTCTTTTTTTATATTTTCTTTAAAATAATTTACTTGTTTTTTAAATATTATTTTCAGATAAAAAAATAACTAAAATTTTTAATATTATTATTTTTTAAATAATGAGAATATTTTTGTTTAATTATTTATTAATAGTTTGAAAATAATTAATTAATAATCTTAAAATAAATTTAAAAAACAAAGTGATTAAAAAAATAGATTGATTAAAAACACAGTTAATATATGATTATCACATCTTAATTATATTATATTAAGAAATTAGAATACTCAAATAACATAAAATACTAAAAATTAAAAAAAAAACATCATAAATAAAACATATAATAAAACAAAAATAGCAAAATGGACTAACAATATAATTGAAACATGAAAATAATGAAAGCATAAACAACTAACACATGAATCATCCCATTACCAACCTCATTTGATTATTAATCCTTGGGAAGGAAAACATGTTACAACCTACCATAGTTTTTTACCTAACAACTATGGTATTCATATTAGAAAAAAATGTGAGATTTTTCCGTAATAAAGACATAACAGAAAAAAGTATTCCAATATACTTTCATCTTCAATTTTTTTCTAGATAATATTATTGTGCATGTATATTCTTTATGATGTAATGTATTTTAGTACAAATAAATTGTTAAAAAAATATATAATTAGTTGTTATACATCTTTTTTAAAAAAATCGATAAAAAAAAATTAATTTATTAATTTAACTTGTTAAATAAAAATTTAATTTTTTTAAAATAAAAATTAATTCCTTTATTTTTAAATATTATTTTTACATTAAAAATAAATTTAATTTTTAATATTAT